>NC_084611.1:64891769-65109269 GCF_033978795.1 Nerophis ophidion
GATGTAAATATAAATGGAAAACAATGATTAGCAAATCATTTTCAACCCATATTGAGTTGAATATGCTACAAAGACAACATATTTTTTATGTTCAAACTGATAGACATTTTTTTTTTGCAAATAATCATTAACTTAAGAATTTGATGCCAGCAACACATGACAAAGAAGTTGGGAAAGGTGGCAATAAATACTGATAAACTTGAGGAATGCTCATCAAACACTTATTTGGAACATCCCACAGGTCTGCAGGCTAATTGGGAACAGGTGGGTGCCATGATTGGGTATAAAAACAGCTTCCAAAAAAATGCTCAGTCTTTTACAAGAAAGGATGGGGCGAAGTACACCCCTTTGTCCACAACTGCTCGCGCAAATAGTCAAACAGTTTAAGAACAACGTTTTTCAAAGTGCAATTGCAAGAAATTTAGGGATTTCAACATCTACGGTCCATAATATCATCAAAAGGTTCAGAGAATCTGGAGAAATCACTCCACGTAAGCGACATGGCCGGAAATCAACATTGAATGACCGTGACCTTCGATCCCTCACTGTGTCAAAAACCGACATCAATCTCTAAAGGAGATTACCACATGGGCTCAGGATCACTTCAAAAAACCACTGTCACTAAAAACAGTTTGTCGCTACATCTGTAAGTGCAAGTTAAAGCTCTACTATGCAAAGCGAAAGCCATTTATCAACAACATCCAGAAACGCCGCCGCCTTCTCTGGGCCAGAGATCATCTAAGATGAACTAATGCAAAGTGGAAAAGTGTTCTGTGGTCTGACGAGTCCACATTTCCAATTATATTTGGAAACTATGGACGTGGTGTACCCCGAAACAAAGAGGAAAATAACTATTCGTATTGTTATAGGCGCAAAGTTCAAAAGCCAGCATCTGTGATGGTATGGGGGTGTATTAGTGCCCAAGGCATGGGTAACTTACACATCTGTGAAGGCACCATTAATGCTGAAAGGTACATACAGGTTTTGAAAAAACATATGCTGGCATCTAAGCGCCGTCTTTTTCATGGACGCCCCTGCTTATTTCAGCAAGACAATGCCAAGCCACATTCAGCACGTATTACAACAGCTTTCCTTGCCTGCCTGCAGTCTAGACCTGTCTCCCATCGAAAATGTGTGGCGCATTATGAAGCGTAAAATACGACAGCGGAGACCCCGGACTGTTGAACGACTGAAGCTCTACATAAAACAAGAAAGGGAAAGAATTCCACTTTCAAAGCTTCAACAATTAGTTTCCTCAGTTCCCAAACATTTATTGATTGTTGTTAAAAGAAAAAGTGATTTAACACAGCGGTGAACATGCCCTTTCCCAATTACTTTGGCACGTGTTGCAGCCATTAAATTCAAAGTTAATTATTATTTGCAAAAAAAAAATTAAGTTTATGAGTTTGAACATGAAATATCTTGTCTTTGTAGTGCATATAATTGAATATGGGTTGAAAAGGATTTGCAAATCATTGTATTCCGTTCATATTTACATCTAACACAATTTCCCAACTCATATGGAAACAGGGTTTGTAATGAAGTTAAACGTTTCAGAAATATAGCAAAAAAATGTATTGCACAAAGTGATTGTGCATACTTGGAAAAGTATTTAAACCATGTGGGTTTATCTCCAAATTAAAAAGCTACCACCACCTGTCATTCTATTATAAAGATAGTTCTGTGTAAACAGCATGAAGCGAGTTTTGGTCATTTGGTGTGAAGCGGTACAGATGTCCCATGGAGTGAGAACCAACTTCAAATTGCTGTTTTTTTTATACAAATTTCCGTTCGAAAAGTCCGAAATAAATCCTCCACACCCCCAAACCCGGCAACTGTCCAGAAACTTTAGTTTAAAAGGACCAAATACATAATTTAGGTTTATTCCGTTGTCATAAAGGTTAATATAAATAATCTATGAGCGTCATCGAATCAAATGAGCGAAGAGAAAGAAATGGAAAAACACTGCATGACTGACCTTTCCTTTCATAAACAATTTTCTCGCTGCCTGCACTCATTTTCACTCCCGCCTGTTTTTGCTGTAACCGTCACTTATGTCAGAGAAACAACAAAGCAAAAGACGAATCCCTTAAACACCATTCAGTTTCTCCAAAATCCCTCTTGTAGCAGATTTGATGACGATGCAAGTTGATCTGTGGTGTGAGACTAGGGTGGCCAACTCCATAAAAAAAATATAAAAAGAAAATAAGGGACACCTTGCAGGGATGGTTGACCTCATTTCCTTTGGCCTTTTTTTGATTTGTGTGAAAGGATTTATTTACCATCCATAAAAGTTGAATGGAAGCAACTGGATTCTTCCGGTTTGTTGAATATGTTTTAGAGTTGCAGCCATTCAAGATTTGTGGATTATATAACCTGATAACTGACAATCTACATACATATTTTTATATTATCTGACTTCAGAACATAATTTTATTGGATGCACAGGTTTTGGATTAATACAGATACAAAGGAAACAAATTGTTTAATAATTAATTAATCCATCCATTTTCTACCGCGTATTCCCTTTAAGGTCGCGGGTGGCGCTGGTGCCTATCTCAGCTACAATCGGGCGGAAGGCGGGGTACAACCTGGACAAGTCGCCAACTCATTGCAGGGCCAACACATATAGACAGACAACATTCACACTCACATTCACACACTAGGGCCATTTTAGTGTTGCCAATCAACCTATCCCCTGGCTTGTTTCTCTTAAATATAAATCATTCCATCTTAATTGGACAAAATAACATTAAACAACTTTCTTTGACAGTTTTGGACTCATTTAGTTCCTGTTTGTGCACCTCCTGAGTTTGTTACCATGGCTACTTATGATTTTCACCTGCCTCTGTAGTTTGAGACGCTCACCTGTTTGTAATGAAGAGACAATATTTAAGCCCGCCTTTGCCGGTCACTCGTCCTGGCTTCTTTGTTAGCGTTGTGCTACTGTCACAAAAGTTTTGTTTGCCTTCTAGCTCATGCTAATTCTAGTGTCTAGTGCTATCGGCACCTTGTTCCGTCGGTCGCTTTCTGTTTTGTACCTCTTTGATTTTTTTTTTTGGAAGATTAAATCATGTTTCTACCTGCAAGTCATGTACGGAGTGTTATGTACGTGAGGACTGGAAGGAGACGACAATACGAAAGACTTAAGGTTACCAGGTTTATTGTAAACTTTGATGATTGTGTGGGATGTGTATGCTACTCTAAATGTTAGTTGCAGGATTAAGTGTAAAGTTAACCATGTGAATGAAACAAGAGGATGCTGTACATGGGTGTTGAACGAAACCTTTGTCTGGTCAAGGAGGGACAGGCACAAGAAAGATCCGGGGTCAGGCAGGTTGCCGAGGGCAGGCGGCAAGCAAACAAGGTCCGAGTCCCGGCGAGTGTTCGAGGATCGAGGGAGGCAACTGCAAGGAGTACAAGGGACAAGTCAACGAGGCAAAAAGGCACAAGACAAAAGGAGGCGAGGACAACGAAAGGGAGGCCAGAGACGTATATGCTTACTACTAGAGTTAACGACGTTCCGGCGCAGGATCCAAGGAGTGACTGGATTTCATGCTGTCCTTCTGATTGCTGCCAGGTGCTCTGATGACAGGCAGCCTACAGCTGCGGCAAAGCGTGGGCGTGGTGCGCATGCTGCCAGAAGGAGTGTGGGAATCAGCTGCGGGAGAATCATGGGTTCGAATCCGCGCCATGACACGGAGTCATCGGTTTGCGTCCCGGGAGAACAAACCGCGCAGCAAGCTGTGTAAACCCAGCCGCACTTTTTTTTGGAATTTTGCCTATCGTTCGCAATCATTATGAAAGACACGATGATCGATGTAATTTTTTTTTTCTGCAGTCTAAATAATAAATAACTTCAATCAAAAGTTTGCTTACAATGGGGCCTATGGGAGCCGCGCAATTCCACCTGTAAAGCCCTTAAAAACACATCCAAACACCTGCATTGAGGTTTTATATACATGACACCCCCAACTGCGCCCAAGACCCAACCTCCGGGCTGATGATTTTAGGTTGTCCTGAAGAATTTGGAGGTAATCCTTTTTCATTGTTCCATGACATCACATGGACAAACATACGACCTTCTGGAGGAAAGTTCTGTTGTCAGATGAAACAAAAATGCAGCTGTTTGGCCACCATACCCAGCAATATGTTTGGAGGAGAAAAGGTGAGGACTTTAATCCCAGGAACACCATCCCTACCATCAAGCATGGTGGTGGTAGTATTATGCTCTTGGCCTGTTTTGCTGCCAATGGAACTGGTGCTTTACAGAGAGTAAACTTAGCAATGAAAAAGGAGGATAATCTCCAAATTCTTCAGGACAACCTAAAATCATCAGCCCGGTGGTTGGGTCTTGGGCGCAGTTGGGTGTTCCAACAGGACAATGACCTCAAACACACGTCAAAAGTGGAAAAAGGAATGGCTAAATAAGGCTAAAATTAAGGTTTTAGAATGGCCTTCTCAAAGTCCTGACTTAAAAGTGTGGACAATGCTGGAGAAACAAGTCCATGTCAGAAAACCAACAAATTTAGCTGAACTGCACCAATTTTGTCAAGAGGAGTGGTCAAAAACTCAACCAGAAGCTTGCCAGAAGCTTGTGGATGGCTGCCAAAAGCGCCTTATTGCATTGAAACTTGCCAAGGGACATGTAACCAAATATTAACATAGCTGTATGTATACTTTTGAACCAGCAGATTTGGTCACATTTTCAGTAGACCCATAATAAATTAATAAAGGAACCAAACGTCATGAATGTTTTTTGACCAACAATATGTGCTCCAATCACTCTATCACAAAAAAATAAGAGTTGTAGAAATTATTGGCAACTCAAAACAGCCATGACATTGTGTTCTTTACAAGTGTATGTAAACGTTTGATCGCGACTCTATGTATGTAGTAGCGGGTACATTTATAATAACATTTAATTTTTACTTATTTTGATCATTTCAAGCATACGTGGTGCATTAACTTCAAAAAGGCATCACAATTTTTGCTTTTTCTTTCACTGATCATTACTCACTGCAGACTTTATGAGAGCCAACAAACATAATAAAACATTTGCTGTCATCAGGATGCCGACTGCCGGGATGTTCACATATTCCTGTTTAGATGAAAAATGTCTCATAATGCTCATGAAGAAAAGGGGTAGGGGCAGGGGGGGACTAAGGGTCTTTCTGTGTCTTCTTTGCCACTTTGGGGTCCAAAATGGCTGTCAGAGAGTCCCAATTTCTCGGAATACCTACTCAGACTTCTTCTGTTCAGGTGAGATGCATGATTTATGATCTACAATAAACCGACAGGGAGCAATGAAGCGAGACAGCAGCAGACCACTCAAATCGATGAAGATAGGGACACACGATAGTTTGAGTTTGAGTTTATTTCGAACATGCAAGCATACAACATGATACATCACAATCGCCAGTTTCTCTTTTCAACATGTTCGAAAAGGATTAGGAAAAAGCAGAGTTTATTTAATCCTATCCATTTTATTTTACATAACAGTTGCTAAAACGTTTGTTTACTTCCTGTTCTAAATTTATTCACAATATACTCCATAAGTAATCTTGAAAAAAAATATATAATAATAATAATTGGTGAAGTAAGTTATATTTCATACGATGAGATAAGTAAGATTATTTTGAGAATGAAAGAATGGATGGATGAAAAAAATTCAGAATGTTTATCATGGTTCTTCTTTCTACTTTGTAAACACTTTAAGTTCGAAGAGTTTCTTGAAGTGGATCATATTAGTACACTGTTTGATGTATTTGCTTAATCCATTCCATAATTTAATTTCAAATACAGCTATACTGAAGGTCTTAAGTGTTGTACATGCGTACAAATGTTTTAAATTAAATGTTTCTCTAAGATTATAGTTCTCCTTTTTTTTTGAGAAGAATTGTTGTATATTCTTGGGTAGCAGGTTGTAGTTTGCTTTGTGTATAATTTTAGCTGTTTACAAATTCACTATGTTGTGGAATTTCATTATCTTTGATCCAATATATAAAGGATTTCTATGTTATCTATATCCAACATTATGTATTATTCTAATTGATCTTTTTTGTAACACAGTGAATAAAACGCACATTTTTAGTTGTTTCCCTATATTTCTACACAATAACTCAGATATGGTAACACTAGCGAGCAATAAAGAATAGGAAATAATTTTTGGTCTAAAACAGGGGTCCCCAAACTACGGCCCGCAGGACGGATCCGGCCCACCAGCGTCCAGAGTCCGGCCCGCGGAAAGTCTCAAGTTAAAAAAATAAAAAATAAAATAAAATATATATGTATACGGGGTTTTCGGTTCGGTACAGGGATGTACCGAACGAGTTTCTAACCTAAAGTCTTAACAAGCTGCTTTGGTTCTTTTGCCTCTGTTTCACACCCAGCATTGTCCCACCCACACAACCATCTCACTGGTTACATATATAGCGGTAACGGCCAGTCAGCTGTGCGTATTCAGAGTGCATGTAGTAAATGCTTCAGCGTCGAGCAGATAGTTGTTTAGCAGGTGAGCATAAGGCAGCGTACTCTCCCCATATGATAATAAACACCTCCCAGTCAACTACTACTAACATTACTGTGAGCCCGTTGACCTTCTACAAACTTAAAATGCAGCTCAGCTCACTCGCAGTTCTGGCTTGAGGTGAAAGCTAATTCGTTCGCTTTTAACGTAACGTTAGCACATTTTGCTGTGTGTGTGTGTGTGTGTGTGTGTGTGTGTGTGTGTGTGTGTGTGTGTGTGTGCGTGCGTGTGTGTGTGCGTGCGTGCGTGTATGTTTGTGTGTTTTACAGACAGAAAAACTTTGAATGGCAGGGTCCCTGCTATCACATGTTGATAAAAATATCACCAAAATCAACTACAGGCTTCCCAAATGCTGTGATAAATTAAGCATAATGAGTTCACTTGAAACTGTTTAATGTTGCACTTTTTACATGTAGAAGAAAAGTTTTGTCATTTTATTTAATCTGAGCCACAATTTGTGGCAGTTTAATGTTGATTAACGTGGGCAGAATTATTATAGTGTTCCCAATGTTAAAAGGACAAAGCGATTGTTTACAAATTTGGTAAATAAATAGCCAAAATTGTATATTTTGTTGTTTTCTTACTGTACTGAAAATGAACCGAACCGTGACCTCTAAACCGAGGTACATACCGAACCAAACTTTTTGTGTACCGTTACACCCTTAATATATATATATATATATATATAATATATATATATATATATATATATATATATATATATATATATATATATATATATATATATATATATATATATGTATGTAGGTGTGGGAAAAAAATCACAAGACTACTTCATCTCTACAGATCTGTTTCATGAAACAGATCTGTAGAGATGAAGTAGTCTTGTGATTTTTTTCCCACACCTACATATTGCGCTCTACCACAGTATCGAGCACTATTCTCTGGATAATCCAATCAAGACATATATATATATATGTATATATTTTTTTAATCAAAACATTTTTCTAATCCATTTTCTACAGCTTGTTACTTTTGGTGTCTCCTCGCAGCTCAGGCAATATATATATATATATATATATATATATATATATATATATATATATATATATATATATATATATCGTCCAAGCGAGATTATGTCAGATTATCGATGGGGAAAATGTATATATATATATATATATATATATATATATATATATATATGTATATATATATATATATATATATATATATATATATATATATATATATATATATATATATATATATATATATATATATATATATATATATATACACACAGCCCGGGCCCCTGCCAAATTTTTTTAACCCAATGCGGCTCCCGAGTCAAAAAGTTTGGGAACCCCTGGTCTAGAACATGTTTAGCTTTATTTATTATTGACATGTTTCTCGCTACTTTATGTTGTATATTTTTTACATGAGATTTCCAGTTCAATCTTTATACCTAGAAATTTGGTTTTATTTACTCTTTCAATTTCTATTGTCTATTTGTATTTGTGTTTAACTTTCACATCTACTGTTACCAAATCGCATTATTTTAGTTTTACTGAGATTCAACGATAGTCTGTTTTTGTCAAACCATTTTTTCAATTTTTTCATTTCTTCTGTTATTATTTGTATTATCTTCTGTGTGTTCTCTCCTGAACAAAATACTGTTGTATCATCCCTAAATAGTGATCACGATGTCACCATAAGTACTTCACCTGTGGTAGCGCTTATAATTACAATATCACTAATATTTTGTTAATTTTTAAGTCACAAATTGTGAATAGAGTATTGTTGGCAGATTTTGAATGGTTATTTATTAGATTTTATGGTTTGGCTCGATTAAAAAATAGCTGCGGGCCACTGCTTAGATGGTCAGATGGTTACTCTCTGCTGTTCCGCGGTTCCAGTTAGACTTCTGTTGAATTGTACAAAACATTTATAATTTTATTGTTTCACTCCTTCACATTCAATCGTTGATCATTGATCCTCCTCAGTGGCCTAGTGGTTAGAGTGTCCACCCTGTGATCGGTCGGTTGCGAGTTCAAACCTCGGCCGAGACATACCAAAGATATAAAAATGGGACCCATTACCTCCCTGCTTGGCACTCAGCATCAAGGGTTGGAATTGGGGGTTAAATCACCAAAAATTATTCCATGGTGCGGTACCGCTGCTGGCCACTGCTCCCCTCACCTCCCAGGAGGTGAACAAGGGTCAAATGCAGAGGACACATTTCACCATACCTAGTGTGTGTTTGACAATCATTGGCACTTTAGCTTCACTTTAGCAAATGCAGAGCAGAAAAATATATAGAATAATAACAAAATGAACACTCAAAAAAGGAGCGAGCAAATATGAACTAAGGGAGCACACTTAGATGTTGTCAGGCTTGTCACTGACAGTTTGGTTATGTTTAGTTTTTTTTCTCTGTGTTTGTGTTTTATTTCCTGCCATTTTGATTCCTTTACCTGAGCACTTGTTTCCCTCACCTGTAACACATTGGCAGCCTGGCACACCTGGTGGCTATTTATACCTGCCTCACCCACCAGTCAGTGCTGGAGTATTGTATGCTGATAGCTCTTTGCAGTTTGCTGTCTCCTAGTTCCTCATTTCCTGTTTGCTGGGTCACCTGTTTTCCTGGTATCCTGTAACCTGTTATCCTGGTTCCTGGTTGCTGTTTCCCTGCATTTTGGACATTAAAACCATGTTTTCCTGCATCGAGCCTGCCATCTCTGCATCTTGGGGTTCGTCACCAACACTACCTGCCACTACACAGAAACACTGTGGAAAAGGTCACAGGGGATGACGAGCCAAAGCAGTAGAAATTAACACGGTTGGGAGGATGATTCATTAAAGGGGAACATTATCACCAGACCTATGGAAGCGTCAATATATACCTCGATGGTGCAGAAAAAAGACCATTTATTTTTTAAACCGATTTACGAACTCTAAATGGTTGAATTTTGGCGAATTAAACGCCTTTCTGTTTATCGCTCTGGATGCGATGACGTCAGAATGTGACGTCGCCGAGGTAATACAGCCGCCATTTTCATTTTCAACACATTGTAAACATTGGGTCTCAGCTCTGTTACTTTCCGTTTTTTCGACTATTTTTTGGAACCTTGGAGACATCATGCCTCGTCGGTGTGTTGTCGGAGGGTATGTAACAACACTAACAGGGAGGGATTCAAGTTGCACCACTGGCCCGAAGATGCGAAAGTGTCTGCCGCCAGACCCCAATTGAATGTGCCGGAGTGTCTCCACATTTTACCGGCGATGACAGACATGGCACAGAGATGTATGGATAACCTGCAGATGCATTTGCAACGATAAAGTCAAGGAAATCACAAAGATGAGTTTTGTTGATGTTGACTTATGTACTAATCAGACATATTTGGTTGCGGCATGACTGCCAGCTAATCGATGCTAACATACTACGCTAATCAGTGCTAACATGCTATTTACCGGCGGTGCTAAAGCAGACATAGCACAGAGATGTATGGATAACCTGCAGATGCATTTGCAACTAGAAAATAAACAAATTCAAAAAGGTGAGTTTTGTTGATGTTGACTGCCAGCTAATCGATGCTAACATGCTGCGCTAATCGATGCTAACATGCTACGCTAATCGATGCTAACATGCTATTTACCGGCGGTGCTAAAGCAGACGTGGCACAGAGATGTATGGATAACCTGCAGATGCATTTGCAACTAGAAAATCAACAAATTCACAAAGGTGAGTTTTGTTGATGTTGACTGCCAGCTAATCGATGCTAACATGCTGTGCTAATCGATGCTAACATGCTACGCTAATCGATGCTAACATGCTATTTACCGGCGGTGCTAAAGCAGACATGGCACAGAGATGTATGGATAACATGCAGATATATTTGCAACTATATTACGTTTCTTTCCACCCACATTGAATGCGAAAAAAACACTTACCAATCGAAGGATTTAAGTTGCTCCATTATCACAAAATGCGAAAGTCCTGATCATTTGGTCCGCACATTTTACCGGCGATGCTAACGCAGCTATTCGGCCATGCTATGGCTATGAATAGCGTCAATAGCTATTCGCTCAAAAGCTTCAGTTTCTTCTTCAGTACTTTCATACTCCAACCATCTGTTTCAATACATGCGTAATCTGTTGAATCGCTTAAGCCGCTGAAATCCGAGTCTGAATCCGAGCTAATGTCGCTATATCTTGCTGTGGTATTCCCATTGTTTGTTTACATTGGCAGCACTGTGTGACGTCACAGGAAAATGCATAGTGGTTTCGAAGATAGCGAAAATAAGGCACTTAAAAGCTTTATTTAGGGATATTCCGGGACCGGCAAAATTTTGAAAAAAACTTCAAAAAATACAACAAGCCACTGGGAACTGATTTTTATTGATTTTAACCCTTTTGAAATTGTGATAATGTTCCCCTTTAAGAAATCTACTGGCGCTGAGTAACGGGACTGGATAGCTTATGTAGTCAGAAGGATGAGCCCTGTGACCCAGCAACCAGGTACTGCCACAAAAAGAAGATGGATGGCAGCTCAGATCATGACAAATTTCATATTTTAGAACAGCCATTATTACTTTCAATAATAAATAATGAAGAAATAATAAAGACTTGGAAGTTTGTCCATCAATTTTCCCAATCGTGACGCATCTAAGAATCCATGGCTCTGAAGTCTCTTTTTTTATATATATATGTAGTATCATAATACTTTATTGATCCAGAGCATTTACAAACATCAATTCAAAGCAAATAGTAAAAAACCTGGAACCTCATCTCACAATAAATGATAAATTGGTCCCTATATTTATGTCAAACGCTTGCGAAGAAATTGATCCACTAGAAAAAAATGATGTATACACGCGTCACGTTTTATGTTGGGCCCTCTATAATTCATTACAGCCGCATGAGCTATGTTGCTATGTGCGCGTTTTTATGTGCGTGCAAGAATATTTGTGTGATCCATAACACGGTACCCGCTCAGCTATGAGGGAACTCATTAAAGTCCTCTCGCCTGCCGGTTGGAAAAACACCTGGCATCTGGGAGTTTATTTTCCTTCTTTTTTTTTTTTTACAACTCTCTCACTCTTTCTCTTTATTGCTTCCACACTCAGTGCCACAAGATCTAACAGCAATCACCAATCAATCCTGCACACCCACCTCACACTCCTTCTGCTGCTAACATGAGCGCTTGTTTTCTCCTTCAGAACTCATTCCACCTCCTATTCAGTTTGTCTCCTGCAGGACACTGTTGCCACGGCTGCCCTTGTCCAGTTTTTACCGACTAATCCATTATTGCTAAATGTACCGATAAAGCAAACACAATCCCTTGTTTAGTTTTGCTGCAGGTAAAGTTTGGGGATAGCCATGGTGAACTGAATGTGTGCAAAGTCTGCTGTGGAATGAAGCCACTTTATTCCAGACCGTGGAAAGCACGTGCATGGTAAAATGCGACCTTGCGCTGAAATCGCATGAAATCGAATATATCGCGCCGATGTCAGCAAAAAAAAAACAAGCGTGAGTTTGCATGTCAAATGTGTGATATAAACCCGGATACAAGCAGTCCTGCGGCCTGTTTACTTGTGCAAAGATGGACAGTCAGTTGACGTCTAAAAATCTTCCAATAAGCACACAAGTTTGGTCTTTTATTTTATTTTAGTCAAGTCATTTTCAAAAGATATACATGGTAGGCTAGAGCAGTGGTTCTCAACCTTTTTTCAGTGATGTACCCCCTGTGAACATTTTTTTAAATTCCAGTTTCCCACCTAATCAGAGCAAAGCATTTTTGGTTGAAAAAAAGAGATAAAGCAGTAAAATACAGCACTACTACATCAGTTTCTGATTTATTAAATTGTATAACAGTGCAAAATATTGCTCATTTGTAGTGGGTTGTCTTGAACTATTTGGAAAAAAAAATTATAAAAATAACTAAAAACTTGTTGAAAAATAAACAAGTGATTCAATTATAAATAAATATTTTTAGACATAGAAGTAATCATCAACTTAAAGTGCCCTCTTTGGGGATTGTAATAGAGATCCGTCTGGATTCATGAACTTAATTCTAAACATTTCTTCACAATGAAAAGAAATCTTGATATCAATATTTATGGAACATGTCCACAAAAAATCTAGCTGTGAACACTGAATATTGCTTTGTTGTATTTCTTTTCACAGTTTATGAACTCACATTCATATTTTGTTGAAGTGTCATTCAAAGAATATATTTATAAAGGATGTTTGAATTGTTGCTATTTTTAGAATATTTAAAAAAAATCTTACTTACCCCTTGGCATACCTTCAAGTACCCCCAGGGGTACGCGTACCCCCATTTGAGAACCACTGGGCTATAGGATACCAATAGCTAGCAGTTACACAACAGCTAAGCACATAATAGCACACAAGTAGACATACGTAATAAGTTCAGTTTAGTTCAGTTTATTTCGAACATGCGTACAAAACAATGTAATTCATCACATATTTCCAGTTGTTTCATTCCGGCACATCTGAAAAGGAGTAGGAAGAATCTAAGCTTATTTAATCCGACCCCTTGTCATACCATAGCAATATTATCTTATTTCTTTGTTGTCTGTAACATAACAGTAAACACATAAATAATAAACAAATAATATACTATAGTAAGTAAACAAATATTAAATACATAAATAATCTTTGTCTCAATATAAAAAAAAAGTGTTCAAGATATTCATCATAACTCTTGTTCTGTGTACTTGAACAGTTTCTTAAACTGAATCATATTGGTGCTTTTTTGTTTGATTTCTTTGGTTAATCCGTTCCATTATTTAATTCCACATACTGATATGCCAAAGGTTTTAAGTGTTGTACGAGCAAACAAATGTTTTAAATTAGATTATCCTCTAAATTTATATTTCTTCTTTTTTGAGAAGAATTGTTGTACATTATTGGGTAGCAGGTTATAGTTTCCTTTGTACATCATTTTGGCTGTTTGCAAATGCACCAAATCGTTGAATTTTTAGATGTCTTTAATAAAACAATGCTGAAGTCTAAAGCATCACATTTGTCAATACAAACAAGTATCAAATGAGTACATTTGTATATTACTTAGACATACAATGTCTACAAAGCAGAAGCATATTAGAAAGTATTCAGGAACAAACGTGTCTGCATCATTCAACTTACAGCAGTCCTTAACTATTGTGACCACTCGGTATCGCTAAAAACAAAATTACCAACATAAAGACAGCAAATGTCCATCCAGACGGTTGATATTAAATACTTTGGAACCTCTGTTTTTGAACCCCTTTATTTGCAAACTTTTCGATACACAAACTTTCGGATCCAGCCAAATATGCCTCCGTGTGCGAACCGTGTGTCTGTGCACGAGCGCTCCATTCAGTCATTCATTTCGCTTGCCTGCCAGCAAAAGCCAGGGCTCATCATTGTAGCAGAGGCGGACTCTTCCACTCATTAAATTAAAAAGATACATTTGTGAAATAATCCATCCATTCATCTATTAAATTTTACATCCTGAAATAAGATTTCTATGTCCAAAAAATTAGCAGGACTTTTAAGATAGAAACAGTATTTTTTTTCTGAAAACAAGCATATTTATATTGCAATTCTTAAATTACGCATCCTCAGGATGTTGCAGAATCTTTTAAACAAGTTTTTTTTTATATTTGGGAAAAGCCAACTTATCTTATTTGAATAGTTATTTTCTCAATTTAAACATTGTTAATCTAAAACAGACTACTGTTGTTTCGATACCAATATCTTGGTACCGGTACCAAAATTATTTCGATACTTTTCAGTACTTTTCTAAATAAAACGGTGTGACGGGTCTCCAACCCGGATTGTGTGGGTTGCAATGCCGATCGATACAGGACGCATCATAACAGGATTGACTCGAGTTTATTATTTCAATAAACAAGTTGTCTTGGAAGTCTGTCGCGCCAATTTCTAGCTCGCCACCTCTTCCTGCTTGTCGCGGCGCACCTTTCGGTGGCCGGTGGCTGCGTCTGCTGCGGGGGCTTATCTTGCTCGGGGTCTCTCTCGTCGTGTCCGCGCTCGTCGTTCGCTGTGGTCTTCTCGCCTACTTCTGCCCCGAGTGTTCCTCCTTCGCCCCTTTTATGCTGCAGCAGAAAATGATGGGATAGAGAACAGGTGTGTAGTTTACGCACCTGACTCGGCTGGCTGCAGCGACGCTCCGAGTGCTGCATGCTCCGCCTTCTCGCCGCCATCTTGGGCCGGACCATCGTTTGTCCGAGCCTGCTGTCGGCTCCGTCTTTCCACAAGGGGACCACAAAATTTCGGGAAAAAAAATAAATATATAACTCCTTTTTATGCACCCCCTATTCCGGTGTGCCTAATATATAAAAAATATCAAAATAGACCATTCATCGGCAGTGCGTCTTACAATCCGGTGCGCCCTATGGTCCAGAAAATACAATATCTTCAAAGGTGGGCGAAAACCAGAGTATCTGGAGAAAATCCAAGCAGTCAAAGGGAGATCATGCAACCTCCTCACAGAAAGAACCAAAGCCCGGGATTTAAACCCAGGACTTTCTTGTTGTGAGGCAGGAGCACAAACCAAAGTTCCACAGTGCTGACCCATCTTGTGTTCTTTGTTGTATAACAAATTCTATCTACATGAGTGGAGTTTAACAAATCCCTAGTGCCAACACAATTCAAATGATATAACATATTTTCCGGACCATAGGGTGCGCCGGATCGATAATAAGGCAAACTACGGATAAATGGTCTATTTTTGATCTTTTTTCATTTACAAGGCATAAAAGGAGTCATATTATTATGATTTTTTTTCTAAATGTAAAACACTTCCTTGTGGTCTACATAACATGTAATGGTGGTTATTTGATCAACATGTTGCATAGATTATGTTTTACAGATCATCTTCAAGCCGCTTTCTGACCGTCGCTTCAGGATGCGCCGTTTTTTGGGCAGTCTTATTTACGTGTCTCCCCTCCCTGTAATCTTTGTTGTAGCGGTGTAGCGTAAAAGGACAGAAGTGGAAGAAGTGTCAAAAGATGGAGCTGTTTTAATGACATTCAGACTTTACTTTAATCAATAATGGAGAACCATCTCCTCATGCGGAAACAACAACACCGGAATTGTGTCCAATGAAAAATCATCTGACCGGAACTCTAATAACTTCGGTGAATAATGTAAACTCACTACACCGGTATGTTTTAGCGCTTTCATAGCGAGTTTACTGACAGATATAAGTAAAAGCTTTACACTACTTGAAATGAGAAATGCAACAGCTGAGGATGAATGTCCCATAACAAATTGATAGAGAAAAAGAAGAAGCTTATCGACTACGGTGTCTCACTGACTACAAAGGCGGACACGCACAATGTTTCAGGATTTATGCAGATCCCAAATACAGATCAGCAGGTACCAGAAGGTAAAAAAACTGCTTTTGCATAATATTGCGGGAAAAAACGCCAGATAACATGTCTTAACACACCATGATTTGAACCACAGCAAGCAGTGCGGCTTCGTAGCTTACCAAAGTTTTACTAAAACATTTTGATAGATTTTTGAGCGCGGTGTATAATTTTCTATATTTTCATTGGAACATATAAAATATGGTGTTGTTTACTTGAGTTATATTGCCATCATATTGCAGTCAACACATATCTCTTATCAATCAATCAATCAATCAATGTTTACTTATATAGCCCTAAATCATTAGTGTCTCAAAGGGCTGCACAAACCACTACGACATCCTCGGTAGGCCCACATAAGGGCAAGGAAAACTCACACCCAGTGGGATGTCGGTGACAATGATGACTATGAGAACCTTGGAGAGGACGAAAGCAATGGATGTCGAGCTTGATACTGTGAAAGTTCAATCCATAATGGATCCAACACAGTCGCAAGAGTCCAGTCCAAAGCGGATCCAACACAACAGCGAGAGTCCCGTTCACAGTGCATCTATTGGTCACACTTATCATTACACCAAGTACCAAATAAAACTGTTTCGAGGTCTGTAAGCAAAACCAGAATTATTTCATACATTAGGCGCACCGGGTTTTGAGCAAAAAACAAAAAAGGATTTTAAGTTAGCTTTATAGTCCGGAAAATACGGTATAGGCTTGACAAACTATCACAAAGACGAATCATATCCTCTCCCTGTTTTTGAATTCAAGCCATTGAAATTGGTTGTCTTGCAATCAGAATTAAACACCTTCCTTGTATTTACAACTCATGTGTCATCCTGTCTTTTACCTTTTAGTACACTTTTCTCCCAGATTGTTGTTTGTCACGATTGTCTGAGACCCCTCCCCACCTTTTTGGGCATAGTCTGTCATTTTCTGTCAGGTCAGGTCACAAGTTTGGTGCGGACAGATGGATAATGCGAAGACATGCGGTGATTTGTCACGGCAATGTCAATCGTCGATAAAAGTGATCGACATACCACAACCATGAGGTGAAAAATGTCCAATGAAGTTGGAAGTACAACAGGGTAATGACTTAGGCTGTGAATCTTTGGGCACCACACGATTGGATTCGATTCTCCAGGGTAACAATTGGATTCAGAATCGATTCACAATTCAAAATTATTCTTGATTCAAATATAATGCTTTTTACATTCCTCCATAAAACATACAAACAGCTGTGATAAATGTATACATTACTTACAAGAAAACTGATTTTGTTCAATAAATTTATACACCAACATTTAATAAAGTCAAATATTAATAAGGTAACAAAAGATCCCAGACTACTATTTTCTAAAGTAAATATGTGCAGCACATATGGACATTTACATCAAAAAAATGATTTGTCTGGGTGGCTGGACAGGACAGATTTATATATATCTATATATATATATATATATATATATATATATATATATATATATATATATATATATACATATATATATATATAACGTGGACCCCGACTTAAACAAGTTGAAAAACTTATTCGGGTGTTACCATTTAGTGGTCAATTGTACGGAATATGTACTGTACTGTGCAATCTACTAATAAAAGTATCAATCAATCAATCAATCAATATATATATATATATATATATATATATATATATATAAATACATACATACATACATACATACATACATACATACATACATACATACATATATATATATATATATATATATATATATATATATATATATATATATATATATATATATATATATATATATATATGTATGTGTGGGAAAAATTACAAGACTACTTCATCTCTACAGAACTGTTTCATGAGGGCTTCCCTCAATCCTGACAATTGAGGGAACCCCTCATGAAACAGTTCTGTAGAGATGAAGTATTCTTGTGAATTTTCCCACACATACATATTGCGCTCTACCACGGTATCGAGCACTATTCTCTGGATAATCCAATTAAGATATATATATATATATATATATATATATATATATATATATATATATATATATATATATATATATATATATATATATATATATTAGGGGTGTGGGAAAAAATCGATTGGAATACAAATCGAATTGTTTACGTTGTGCGATTCAGAATCGGTTCTCATTTTAAAAAAATCTATTTATTTTTTTTAATCAATCCAACAAACCACCACACAGCAATACCATAACAATGCAATCCAATTCCAAAACCAAACCTGACCCAGCAACACTCAGAACTGCAATAATCAGAGCAATTGAGAGGAGACGAACACGACGCAGAACAAACCAAAAGTAATGAAACAAAAATGAATATTATCAACAACAGTATCAATATTAATTATAATTTCAGCATAGCAGTGATTAAAAATCCCTCACTGACATTATCATTAGACATTTATAAAAATAAAAAAAAGAACAATAGTGTCACAGTGGCTTACACTTGCATCGCATCTCATAAGCTTGACAACACACTGTGTCCAATGTTTTCACAAAGATAAAATAAGTCATATTTTTGGTTTGTTTAATAGTTTAAAAAAAAAAGTACATTATTGCAATCAGTTGATAAAACATTGTCCTTTACAATTATAAAAGCTTTTTTTTTTTTTTTAATCCTGCTGAAATCCTATGTATTGAATGAATACAGAATCGTTTTGAATCGGAAAAATATCGTTTTTGAATCGAGAATCGAATGGAATCTAAAAAATCGATATATTATCGAATCGTGACCCCAAGAATCGATATTGAATCGAATCGTGGGACACCCAAATATTCACAGCCCTAATATATATATATATATATATATATATATATATATATATATATATATATATATATATATATATATATATATATATATATATATATATATATATATATATATATATAAATATATATATATATATATATATATATATTTACATATATATATATACACACACAAATATATATATATATATATATACATATACACACAAATATCTATATATATATAAACATGTGTATATATATATATATATATATGTTTTGTTTTTTTAAATAGATGAATCGATTTATCGAAATCATTCAAAAATTTAATTTTTTTACACCCCTCAAAATTAATATTTAATTGAACCCATCCGTGTCATGATCTGCTGCCCTACTGGTTTGGTTCAGATTGTTTTCACCTGCCTCTGATTAGTGTTCGGATGCTCACCTGCTCCTGAGCATTATTCAGACAGATACTTATTCCTGCTGTTCACCACACTCAGTCTGGGTTCCTTGTTTGCTGTAAGCGACAGTTTTTCAACTAAGTTTTTCCTTTAGCTCCCTGTGCGATCGGCACACGTTTATTGTGGTTTTTTTCCTGTATTTTTGTATAATTTATGTGATCAAATCATTGTCCTACCTGCATTTTGCCTCCAAAGTTTTAGTTTGCATCCTGGGAGAACGACCCACGCATAAACATGCAACCTTATCGTGACAATCTAGAGAAAACAGGGATGTCACTTTGTCATTTAGTCCCATTCATCACATGAAGAAAAAAACAAATCAATAAAGTCACATTCGTTGTAAGAAAGAGAACAGAGTCAAATAAGTTTGTTATTTAGGATTGAAGTACATTGTGGTTGTCCAGAAATGAATCCTTCCTGTGCTGACATTTTATACTGAAATCAAACACAGCAGTGTCCCACTCTTTCTAGAATTTGGTGTTCAAGGAAAATATATATGTATATAAAAAAATATTTTAAGCCTGGGCCCTTGGACAGGTGGTCCAGACTGAGGGGAAAAACACACATATGTGGTCCTCTCTAAGGTTTCTCATAGTCATCATGGTCGACGTCCCACTGGGGTGAGTTTTTCCTTGCCCTTATGGGGGCCCTACCGAGGATGTCGTTGTGGTTTGTGCAGCCCTTTGAGGCACTTAGGATTTAAATAAACATTGATTGATAGTTATATGTGTTTTATGTTGCATGATAGTACTAAGAAAAATACCTAGTTTGTGAACTTGTTCTCAAACAATGGCAATAAAACTACTTTCATTCTCATTCTGAACAACTTTGAATGATTTTTATTCACAAGTATCAACCTTGAATGAAGATCTTTAACCTCATTCACCCGATGACGGTGCTCAAGGGTACTTCAACATGGTCACGGGGGATTGCCCCCCTCAATTCCGCCCCCCATCGTCTCAAATGTTACTCAACCATCCACACAGCAGGTTTACCATCTCATCAAATAGTCCAATTCCTACCTCCATTGAGCCGGTTTTAATTAACGTCATGCTGATATCATACAAACAGTTCCGCGTTGAAATACCACTCTAAATTTAGCAGCGACACCTCAAAGTAGCTTTAGCGAGAGGATCATCTCCTTCCAACTGAACATGACATTTAATGCTTCCGAGTTGTATTTGACACAAGGAGATCCTTCCATCCTTGAAGTAATCACCTGTGAGCCACACCGGGAGAAGAAGGAAACGAATTGACTCAAAAGGAGAACTCATAACCATTAGAACCCGTAGAGTAATTGAATGAAACGCTGGCTGCTGTTTTAGTGGCTTAGTCGCAGGTATGAGTCCTCGCCTGATGGTGAAATACTTTTGGTTCTTATAGTTGCCAAAGCGTCATTAGGTTCTAAGAGTGCTAATTTAGCTGCTGATGTACAATATGCAGTAACATATCGCATCATTTCCAGTTGTGTTAATTATCAAAACTATTATTAATCTACTTGTTAATACGTTAAGCCTAATAATCACTCTTCTGTTTGGATACAAATGTAGGTATTGATCCAATACCAGTTAGTTATAGGGGCAGAATTAGTCATATCAATGCTGATACTTCAAATTTTTTATCACAATGATAATCTGGAGTGTGAATGTTGTCTGTCTAGCTGTGTTTGCCCTACAATGAGGTGGCGACTTGTCCTGGGTGTACACTGCCTACCACCCAAATGCAGCTGAGATAGGCTCCAGCACCCTCCGCGACCCTAAAAGGGACAAGCGGTAGAAAATGGATGGATGGATGGATAATCTGACATTGTTGATTAATATGTACTTATTTGATTATTCCCTTTTAATACAGTCCACATTTATAATAAAGTCAATAGTGCAAAGTAACTAAACAAAAGCAAAACAACTATTGGCAGACTTGTTTCCCGAGTTTTGAAACAATAAGGTAAAAAAATGATATCATCATAAATATATCAATCCATTCACTGTAGTATCGACATATACAGATACTATACTTGATATCGTTACTGTCGATATTTGTGTCAATTCACCCACCAAGGTTAAAATTAAGAGCTCTATCTTAGCGGTTAGCATGGCTTGTTGCATCCTGTGTCGTGTAGCATGTTTAGCAATTCCTTGTCCTCCAGTGATAATGGTACCTGTATGAAACATAGTTTATAGAGAATTGGAAGGACTATAGCTGCTCGCTCACCAGCGAGGATGCTGCATTGTGCTGAGGACACATTTGTTGTCAAATGTGTGGGACACAGCTAGAATATGTCATTAACATGCATTATCACAATATGACCACAGTAATAAAAGCTTCATCATCATATTTATATCATTTATTTAATCTATATCGTGCAACCCTGATCAGTTTTGTTTAAATCAAAGCAAATAATATTCATTAATTAAATGCAAAAATCTTTGAATACACTGGACACTTTTGATGTCATGTCTTGGTGATCATGTTTAGTTGGCTATGTTCTTTGTGGTTTTCGGATTTTGTCAGTGCCTGTTTTTTCACTACCTGTTTTGTTTCCCTGACAACCCATTAGTTTCCATCGGTCTTCATGTCACGCACCTGATTCATTTGGACTCACGCACCTGTTGTTAATCATGTCACCACTATTTAAGCCTGTACTTGCCAGGCAGTCAGCCTGGCGACATCACATTCATGCTCTGCACTCCGTCCAGGTCATAGTTCATGCTGCTCTTTTCTTGCCACGTAAGTTTTTTTTGTTTATTCAAGCCACAGTTTAGTGAGTTTTTTAGTTCATTTTTTCATGTCTATAGTTTACGTCAGGGGTCACCAACCCTTTTGAAACCAAGAGCTAATTCTTGGGTACAGATTAACGCGAAGGGCTACCAGTTTGATACACACTTAAAAAATTGCCAGAAATAGCCAATTTGCTCAATTTACCTAAACATATATATATATATATATATATATTATATATATATATATATATATATATATATCAAAATCGGTATTTCTGTCTGTCATTCCGTCGTACATTTTTTTTTTCCTTTTATGGAAGGTTTTTGTAGAGAATAAATGATGAAAAAAAACACTTGATTGAATGGTTTAAAAGAGGTGAAATCAGGAAAAAAAAGGAAAATTAATTTTTGACACACAGTTTATCTTCAATTTCGACTCTTTAAAATTCAACTGAAAAAAAGAAGAGAAAAACTAGCTAATTTGAAACTTTTTGAAAAAAAAAAAAATAATTTATAGAACATCATTAGTAATTTTTCCTGATTGAAATTGATTTTAGAATTCGGATTACATGTTTTAAATAGGTTAAAATTCAATCTGCACTTTGTTAGAATACATAACAAATTGGACCAAGCTATATTTCTAACAAAGACAAATTCTTATTTCTTCCAGATTTTCCAGAACAAAAATTTTCAAAGAAATTCTAAAGACTTTGAAATAAGATTTAAATTTGATTCTAAAGATTTTCTAGATTTGCCCGAATATTTTTTTTTAATTTTAATCATAATAAGTTTGAAGAAATATTTCACAAATATTCTTCGTCGAAAAAACAGAAGCTAAAATGAAGAATTAAATTAAAATGTATTTATTATTCTTTACAATAAAACAATAAATTTACTTGAACATTGATTTAAATTGTCAGGAAAGAAAAGGAAGGAATTTAAAAGGTAAAAATGCATATGTGTTTAAAAATCCTAAAATAATTTTTAAGGTTGTATTTTTTCTCTAAAATTGTCTTTCTGAACGTTATAAGAAGCAAAGTAAAAAAAAAAAAAATAATTTATTCAAACAAGTGAAGACCAAGTCTTTAAAATATTTTCTAGGATTTTCAAATTCTATTTGAGTTTTGTCTCTCTTAGAATTAAAAATGTCAAGCAAACCGAGACCAGTTTGATAGTAAATAAATAAAATAAAAATAAAATAGAGGCAGCTCACTGGTAAGTGCTGCTATTTGAGCTATTTTTAGAACAGGCCAGCGGGCGACTCATCTGGTCCTTACGGGCTACCTGGTGCCCACGGGCACCGCGTTGGTGACCCCTGGTTTACGTTATAGTAATAGTTTTTGTTTTCTTAGCCAAGTTTTGTTCCTCCGCTGTGAGCGCCTTTTGTTTTCACTTTTTGATAGATTAATTAAAAGATGTCATTACCTTCACGTCGTGTCCGGTCCAGTGGGTTTGCACCACGGGAAAACAAACCGCACCAAAGTCCACGTCATGACTTAAAACATAATAATTTTGTATCATAAATATTCCAAAGAGTCCTAGAAAGTGCTTATGTAATGTATTTTTAACAACCTTTATTTTGTTAGCGGAGTTAGACCGGATGTTGCGCACAGTACTTTTATCGTATAGGCTGGGAGTGGCGGCTATGTTTTTGAGGGAGAAGGCTTGAGGCTGTGAAGAAAATGTTGATCTTGCATTTGTGGTGTGCTACAAAACAACACACCCAGATGAGATGTGTCGCAGGTGTACAGTATGTGTGGTCTTGGCAATCATTAGCATTTGTGGATTGCTTGCAAACTTTTTTGGGGCTCTGGGAATCACTGATAAGCCGGCGTTCTTGGGGAGCAGATTTCGGGACAAAACATATGGCACAATACAATCAGCAAGATAAGATGGTGTTAGACCGTTCAGTATTTTGTACGTAAGTAATAAAACCTTAAAATTGCACCTGAAGTGTACCGGCTGCCAGTGCAGGTGAGCCAATATGATTGAAACTCTTTTTTTTTCCTAGTCAAAAGTCTAGCAGCCGCATTTTGTGCCAACTGTAATATTTTAATGCTGGACACGGGGAGACCCGAAAAAAATACATTACAGTAATCGAGTTGAGACGTTAAAAAACCTGTAGTTATTTCAGCGTCATTGGTGGAAAAAACATGATGTTAGGGTTATAATAAAAATGCTGTTTTGAAACATTGTTAATGTGCAGCTGAAACGGGAGGGTGGGGTCAAGAATATTTATCCATCCATCCATCCATTTTCTACCGCTTATTCCCTTTTGGGGTTGCTGGGTCACTGGCGCCTATCTCAGCTACAATCGGGCGAAAGGCGGGGTACACCCTGGACAAGTCGCCACCTCATCACAGGGCCAACACAGATAGACAGACAACATTCACACACTAGGGCCAATTTAGTGTTGCCAATCAACCTATCCCCAGGTGCATGTTTTTGGAAGAGGGAGGAAACCGGAGTGCCCGGAGGGAACCCACCTATTCACGGGGAGAACATGCAAACTCCACACAGAAAGCTCCCGAGCCTGGAATTGACCCCCAGACTACTCAGGACATTCATATTGTGAGGCATACGCACTAACCCCTCTGCCACTGTGAAGCTCCAAGAATATTCATCCATCCATTTTCTACCGCTTGTCCCTTTTGGGGTTGTGGGGGGGTCGCTGGAGCCTATCTCAGCTACATCCGGGCGGAAGGCGGCGTACACCCTGGACAAATCGCCACCTCATCACAGAGGTCAAGAATAATGCCAAGATTTTTCACAGAGTCACCTAGGACAATTGTTTCATTGTCAAAATTCGAGGTGGTGTCAATAAGTAGGCGTGTGTGTCTTGCAGGACCGATAATCAACATTTATGTTTTCTCGGCATTAAAAAGCAAACATTTCATTAAGACACGCTTACAGATGACTACAATGTGGAACGTTGGTCAGCTTATTCCCCTTCTACACTAAGGTTATCCAGGGTAAATCCCACCTAACCCTATCTTTGTCCACACACACACATTGGTCGTTTAAGAACCCCTTGCCCCTTCCGTCCGCCGGCGCAAAGCGACCTAGTACGCATGCGCGGAAAATGTGCACGTCATAGTCACCTCAATTGTTGGTTTGTGTGCAAGTTCTTAAAGGGGAACATTATCACAATTTCAAAAGGGTTAAAAACAATAAAAAATCAGTTCCCAGTGGCTTGTTTTATTTTTTGATAAACTTTTACACCTCTCGGAATATCCCTAAAAAAAGCTTTTACGTTCTTGATTTTCGCTATTTGCGATGCGACTGTCCATTTCCCTGTGACGTCATACAGGGCTGCCAATACAAACAACATGGCGATTTCCACAGCAAGATATAGCGACATTAGCTCGGATTCAGACTCGGATTTTAGCGGCTTAAGCGATTCAACAGATTACACATGTATTGAAACAGACGGTCGGAGTATGGAGGCAGATAGCGAAAACAACATTGAATAAGAAACTGAAGCTATTGAGCGAATAGCTATTAACGCTATTCGGCCATAGCATGGGTGTACCTAATGAAGTGGCCCATAGCATGGCTGCCTTATTAGCATCGCCAGTAAAATGTGCGTACCAAACGATCAGGACTTTCGCATCTTGTGACACTGGAGCAACTTAAATCCGTCGATTGGTAAGTGTTTGTTTCGCATTAAATGTGGGTATCTAGTTTCAAATGTACATACAGCTAGCGTAAATAGCATGTTAGCAACGATTAGCGTAGCATGTTAGCATCGATTAGCTGGCAGTCATGCTGTGACCAAATATGTCTGATTAGTACATAAGTCAACAACATCAACAAAACTCACCTTTGAGATGTTGTTGACTTAATCGTTGCAAATGCATCTGCAGTTTATCCATACATCTCTGTGCCATGTCTGTTTTAGCATCGACGGTAAAATGTGCAGACACTCTGGCACATTCAATGGGGGTCTGGCGGCAGATTTCTTGGCAGTGGTGCAACTTGAATCCCTCCCTTTTAGTATTGTCACACCCTCCGACAACACACCGACAAGGCATGATGTCTCCAAGGTTCCAAAAAATTGTCGAAAAAACGGAAAATAACAGAGCTGAGACCCGGTGTTTGTAATGTGAAAATGAAAATGGCGGGTGTATTACCTCGGTGACGTCACGTTCTGAAGTCATCGCTACAAGACCGATAAATTAAACAACTTAAACAAATTAAACAATGGATGTCCGCTAACTTTTTGCAACTCAACGCCAAAAAAACGGAAATGCTGATTATCGGTCCTGCTAGACAACGACCTCTATTTAATACAACTTCAACATTTGACAACCAAACAATAAACAAGGCAACTCGGTAAAGATTCTGGGTATTATCTTCGAGCCACACATTAAAAGTGTTACTAAAACGGCCTTCTTTCATCTCCGTAATATCGCGAAAATTCGCTCCATTCTGTCCACTAAAGACGCTGAGATCATTATCCATGCGTTTGTTACGTCTCGCCTCGATTACTGTAACGTATTATTTCCGGGTCTTCCCATGTCTAGCATTAAAAGATTACAGTTGGTACAAAATGAGGCTGCTAGACTTTTGACAAGAACAAGAAAGTTTGATCACATTACGCCTGTACTGGCTCACCTGCACTGGCTTCCTGTGCACTTAAGATGTGACTTTAAGGTTTTACTACTTACGTATAAAATACTACACGGTCTAGCTCCATCCTATCTTGCCGATTGTATTGTACCATATGTCGCGGCAAGAAATCTGCGTTCAAAGTACTCCGGCTTATTAGTGATTCCCAAAGCCCAAAAGAAGTCTGCGGGCTATAGAGCGTTTTCATTTCGGGCTCCAGTACTCTGGAATGCCCTCCCGGTAACAGTTCGAGATGCAACCTCAGTAGAAGCATTTAAGTCTCACTTTAAAACTCATGTGTATACTCTAGCCTTTAAATAAACTCCCTTTTTAGACCAGTTGATCTGCCGTTTCTTTTCTTTTTCTCCTATGTCCCACTCTCCCTTATCGAGGGGGTCCGGTCCGATCCGTTGGCCATGTAGCGCTTGCCTGTGTATCAGCTGGGGACATATCTGCGATGCTGATCCCCTCCGCTTGGGATGGTTTCCTGCTGGCTCCGCTGTGAACGGGACTCTCGCTGCTGTTTTGGATCCATTATGGATTGAACATTCACAGTATCATGTTAGACCCGCTCGACATCCATTGCTTTCGTCCTCTCCAAGGTTCTCATAGTCTTCATTGTCACCGACGTCCCACTGGGTGTGAGTTTTCCTTGCCCTTATGTGGGCCTACCGAGGATGTCGTAGTGGTTTGTGTTGTGGTTTGTGCAGCCCTTTGAGACACTAGTTATTTAGGGCTATATAAGTAAACATTGATTGATTGATTGATTGATTGATTGATAAACAGAAAGGCGTTTAATTCGCCAAAATTCACCCATTTAGAGAAAAATTCATGGTCTTTTTTCTGCAACATCAATGTATATATTGACGCTTACATAGGTTTGGTGATAATGTTCCCCTTTAGATTTAAACTTATCTGAACAATATTCAGTGTTGCGGTATTTAAATTAGCTGGAATCCAGTGTGCTGTGGGGCCCTATTGTAGTGAATCACACCTGAGACATAAATTAATAAAATCTTTGATCGACACGTTAAAGTAAACAATGTGATAAAGAAAATCTTACATCAAACTAGGGATCTAGATATATGGTCAGGACACTCCTCACTCTTTTACCTTCACTTTCATTGTCCATTTGTTTTTGGTGACTTTATACACATTGGACCTAGACGTTGAGTCCGCGACATACATGGCAGACAATAACTGATACAGTCTGCTTTGCCAGTCCAAAAGTATTCGCCGTTTTCCATAATCTTCCCTCGACGGCCAGGTAATACAGAGCACATTCTACCTTTTTTTTAATCACATCCACGGTAGCCCGCATTCTTGTTGTCTTCCCTCCGACATATGGACTAAGTTTTTCGGTAAGTAGAATCACAGCTGACCTGGACATTCAAAAGTTCTCTTGTTGTCTGAGAGGTGTTGTATCTGAAAAAGCTGCATTCGCTTTCTTTTAAGGTATTCATGCGTGATTTCCACAAGCGTCTGTACAGACGGAAGGAGAAACACGTGCATGTCTGAATGACTCGCCTTTATATTTCTAGTATTTAGTTCCGAGTTAAAAGAAACCACTTTATTATGAAGCTGGCTTTGGCGCGTTCTTTCTGACGTCACTTCCGGTGTGGGGCTCGTTCTTTGTGGTGTCACTTCCTCTCCAAACTCAGTTTGTAAATGATCAATGAGTCCTACAAAGTATACCCGTGTAAAAAATTATCCAAGGAGGGAAACCTTTAACCAGGGGTAGGGAACCTATGGCTCTAGAGTCGGATGTGGCTCTTTTGATGACTGCATCTGGCTCTCAGATAAATCTTAGCTGACATTGCTTAACAGGATAAGTAATTAATAATTCCGCTGGTAATCACAGTGTTAAAAATAACGTTCAAAATATAAAACATTCTCATGCATTTTAATCCATCTATCCATTTTGTACCGCACCTGTTCAAGAAGTATTCTATTTATTATTGGTTCTGCTTCAAAATAACAATGTTATTAAAAAGAATGAGAGACTTATTTTACTCTAAAAAAGGTTGGTCTTATTTAAAAATGCACACATTTAGTTGTATTCAGTGTTAAAAAAAATATTATATGGCTCTCATGGAAATACAATTTAAAATATTTTGCTTTCATGGCTCTCTCAGCCAAAAACGTTCCCGACCCCTGCCTTTAACGATGATTTAGTGTGGCTGAAACGGGGCTTAGGCTAAATAATTATTGGTTTAATGAGTTATCGGACTTAATGTAGACAAGGTCTCAGGGGCATGTAAAGTTGGATGTCATCAGCATAACAGTGAAAGCTAACACCCTGTTTGCGTATGATGTTGCTGAAAAGTGAAGGGCCAAGAACTGAACCCTGTGGAACTCCGCAAATGACACTAAAATACTCCTAAACACCAGCAGATAACATTTTTTTTCTGACAGTCCATATACAGTATGTTTACAAACACGTATGCGCTACCCCCTTCCATTTCACACACGTGTCAGTTTGCACATACATTTCAGACGTGCTCAACATCGAAGCAAAACAGTGCCCACAGAACAGTTTTAGTCTTGATAAATCAAATTGCACATGCGAAATTAGTATATTTGCATCGTCTTCTTCCATTATGGTGGACGTTCTAAAGATCAGCACACTGTATGTTCTGTATATTCATGAAGACAGACATGTTAAAGGGATTGCGCTCCTTATTTCTCCCACTTGAAAGATGCAATCCTCTGCGCACAATCTTAGTAGATCAGCTATACGTGTGGTATCAAGTTTTGACTTGTTTTACCTCTCTCAAAACCTTTAGTAGATCAGGCCGAAAGTTATACAAAGTACAAGGAGAAGGAATTCTGATAAATGTCTTGAACATTCTTGAACAAAGTGATAATCTTATTCATCTCATTTTTACAGTGGGGTTGCATGTTAATGTGTGGATCGTTTCTCCAGGATGCAGTGGGCAATGATTCATTTTTCATACATCAGGCAGGAATACAAACAAATAGAACAAGCGTGCCGATAGCACGGGAAACTATGGAAAAACTAACGGGAAAGCTTAACATAGAAAAAAGATGTAGGAATCACCAATCGTAACTTGTTGCGTCAAGCAAACAAAACTGCCTGACCGAGTCAGGCGAAAGGCAGGAATACATAACTCTCTCATTAGTGCCCGGGATCAGGTGAGCGTCCCAAACACTAATCAGAGGCATGTGAAAATATTCAGCCCCCATGGCAACCAGGAGACACAAACACAGGGGTGCTAGAACCGAAATAAGGGAGTCTTAACAAAATAAGGGAGTCTTAAACTAGACAAAACATGATCCAGGCAATGGATTACCACACTCATTATGTGAAGCTTTTTAGTTTTTGTTTCATCTGACATCACACGGACAAAGATAAGACCTTCTGGAGGAAAGTTCTTTGGTCAGATGAAACAAACATTGCGCTGTTTTTACAATATGTTTGGAGGAAAAAAGGATTACCTCCAAATTCGTCAGGACAACTTAAAATCATCAGCTCAGAGTTTGGGTCTTGGGTGCAGTTGGGTGTTCCAACAGGTCAATGACCCCAAACACACATCAAAAGTGGTAAAAGAATGGCTGAGTCAGGGTAAAATTAAGGTCTTAGAAAGTCCTGACTTAAACGTGTGGATAATGCTGAGGAAACAAGTCCATGTGTAATAATGTGATGTTGTTGCGCTATATTATGAACGAGACAGGGTGTTATGTTTTATTTTGAAGTATTGGTTTTATTTTGAAGAACCGGATGTCCGGTGCAGGAATTGACTCTGCGTTTTTTTCGGATATTGACTTCCTCTTCTATCGGACTTTTGCAGATGAGGTAATAGTTCTTCATTGCTCTGTTTTTCTTGTGTAAATATTATTTCTAAACTTTCATAGTACTTTAAAAGTTAAAACATTAAGGTTGTAGGTATAAGTGCTCTGTTGTTTTAAGTATTTTTTATGCACAATTTTGTTAAGTAAGGATTAGCACTTCGAATGTTTGAAATGTTTGGTCATAATTATACATGGTATTTACGCAGGTATAACTCCGCCAGAAAAGTAGAGACCTGTTTATGTGTTTCGTGTTTCCAAAACAGGTATGTGGATTTGTGTATTATTATTATTTTTTGGGTGATAAAATGTTTTTGTTAATGTAATTTAAATTATTTTTGTATGAATGAATGTTGTTTACTTTCTCTTCTACCGGACTTTTGCAGATGAGGTATCTCTCCGCCAGAAAAGTAGAGACCTGTTTATGTGTTTCGTGTTTCCAAAACAGGTGGCCAATAAATGATGAAACGACGGAATGGTGGAGTGTCTCGTACTAAAAAAAACTATACAACGCAGAATAAGACTCACTACACATGGACTCTCACATTATTACGCACCGATCGCCCACATCTGCGGTCCCCTCCAAGGTTTCTCATTGTCATCCCATTGGGTTGAGTTTTTGTTGCCCTGATGTGAGATCTGAGCTGAGGATGTTGTTGTGGCTTGTGCAGCCCTTTGAGACACTCGTGATTTAGGGCTACATAAGTAAACATTGTTTGATGTCCGAAAACCAACGCATTTAGCTGAACTGCACCAATTCTGTCAAGAGGAGTGGTCAACAATTCAACCACAAACTTGTGGATGGCAACCAAAAGCACCTTATTACAGTGAAACTTGCAAAGCGACATGTAACCGAATTTTAACATTGCTGTATGAATACTTTTGACCCAGCAGATTTGGTCACATTTTCAGTAGATCCATAATAAATTCATAAAAGAACCAACAATTATGTGCTCCAATCACTCCATCACAAAAAAATAAGAGTTGTAGAAATTATTGGAAACTCAAGACAGCCATGATATTATGTTATTTACAAGTGTATGTAAACTTTTGACCACGACTGTATGAATACAGGAAGTGAACTAATGTGTTCACTTCCTGTAAGTAACTAATGTGTACTTGCTATAAAACGTAAAAGGGGGTAGGAATAAACAAACTCTGCTTCTTCCTACTCTTTTGTGGGGCATGTTTTCATAAGAAAGTGTCAATTAGTGATTTGTAACTGTATGCATGTTGGAAATAAACTAATACCATAACCATCCATAGTTGGGAAGGCTGTCACCTGGGCAGGTAATTTCACACAATGATGGATTGACAGAAAGTAATGTTTACGCTCCTCATCGGGTCGCCTCGGGTGCACGGAAATGATGGCGGCGCCTGAGAGTGTGACAATCCGCCTGTTTTCTGTGTTTGACAGCGGGGGAGCATGGCGGCGATGTGGATCAGCGTGTCGGCGAAGACGCTCCGCCAGGCATTTCTATCAGCGCTTTCATTCTTATCTTTTCACAAACACAACCAGCACGTCGTTATGCAAGGGGCAATCTTCGCGGCGTGGGGAATGAGAACAGTTTAGAAAAATGGGGAAGATTTGTGTGCACGCCGCAGCGTAAGTGTTGGTTTACATTTTAAAGCGCCGGCTTAGCGAGCAGGTTGTCAGCCCGGGCGGCATATGGCGCGCACTTCAGGTGACGAGCCGGTTGCCAGCACCACGCTTCCTTCCGCTTGTAGGTGTGTGTCTCTTTCACTCTGATGACCATCTGTGGCCTCGTCTTCAAAGCAGCCCCTTCTGCCCTAGTCCACCAACAAATGAATTATTGAACTGCTTTTCCATGAGTTGCATCCTCAGACTTGAAGAATCCATGCCTGTACACTCACGTCCTCACGAGGGCACTTTGTTGTATCATCGTTGACCTCCACTGTCCGCTCTTCATCTTTCATTCTTCTACCGTATTTTTCGGATTATAACATTTCCGGAGTATACGTCGCACCGGCCGAAAATCCATAATAAAGAAGGAAAAAAACGTATATATTGTACGTCGCACTAGAGTATAAATCGCATTTTGGGGGGAAACTTATTTGATAAAATCCAACACCAAGAATAGACATTTGAAAGGCAATTTAAAATAAATAAAGAATAGTGAACAACAGGCTGAATAAGTGTACGTTATATGACACATAAATAACCAACTGAGAAGGTGCCTGGTATGTTAACGTAACATATTATGGTAAGAGTCATTCAAATAACTATAACATATAGAACATGCTATACATTTACCAAACAATCTGTCACTCCTAATCGATAAACCCCATGAAATCTTCTTCCTCGATGTCGCTTCTAAACAACTCTGCCAACTCCAAAGGTATTCGCCGCTTCCTCTTGTCGTTTTCTGCTACATATTTTACTACGTCCAGCTTGTAATCTGCATTACATGATTTCCTTTTCTTTTCGGTGCCATTTTTTTTCAGCCCTTCTCAGTTTTTATAAGTTACCGCCAACGATGAAATGATCCATCTTAATAGCTACGGCAGTAGCATGTAACATATAGCAGTTAACATCCCGTGACCCACAATGCACTTCTGCCATGACCCTCCCCCGCCTAATTCTTATTGGTTGAAGTGTGTATGATGATTGCTGACATTTTCTTCATCTCTTCCGAGAATTAGATGAATAATATTATTTGATATTTTAAGGTAATGTGTTAATAATTTCACACATATATGTCGCATCCCCGGCCAAACTATGAAAAAAACTGCAATTTATAGTCCAAAAAATACGATAATTGCTCCTTTTCCTCGAGTAACTAAATGCTGCATTTTTGTCCCCCATCAGCCTTCGTCCTCTGTTTGTCCAAAAAAGTAAACTTTTCTCCGAGCTCAATTGGCAGAGACCGAAATCACTTGAGGACTTAATTAAGTGCTGACAGAATAATTACAGTGAATGTGTAACCATCGTCAATATGTAGCTTCCAGAAGAGGCCACATTCGCCAAACTGGGTTATCGGTAAGTAATTGAATTTGGTCTTTGACACACCTTTAAAGATTGAAAAATGTAATAGGGCTCGAAAGGGGAAGGTGATTTTGCAATGCATTGAGGGTGTTGGATAGCCATTGTTGCTGGACAAAGTTTTGTTTACCGTAGTTTTCCCGACTATAAGGCGCACTTAAAATGATAACCCGGTGCGCCCGGTGCGTCAGACTACACCGCAAATTCCAAATTGCTCGTTTGGAGGAAGGGTGGAGAATATATAAAATACAGCATTTATAAAATAAATTTGCAAGCAATGCCTTCACAGTTTGATTTCAAATTTTCAGGACTTATGGGTATCCACAATATACAAAAGCAAGTACCATCATGTAAGACAAGTTAGTTTTGAATCAGGGGCGTCACTAGGCGTATTTTAGAGGGGCTCAAGCCCCTCTAAAATATTCTTAAGCCCCCCTAAATAATTTGGCATTTTATTTTATTTTTATTTATTTTATTTTTTTTACAAATACATGCCGAAATACTAATTTTAAAGTGGCCATAATAAGAGTTTAAAATAAATAATCATATAACCTGTCATTATTCACTCAGTTTCCCCTTACTTCATAGCATAAGGAGCGCTACTGCCTACTGGCGCTGACGAGACGAGACACGTGGCCGCCATCTTGGAGTGGTGATCCACTCCACCCAGTGCAATTCTTTTGGTCGGAGCAATGAACTGTCAGCGCATTTTATCTCACTGAATACCACAGACTTTCACACACTTTTTTGTCATACGTGTAACTATGATGAAGGACACATGTTTTGGCGTGTTCATAGTTTGCTTAACAGTAATAGAATATTCTCATATGTTATAAGTGACCAGACGTCCATGATCAAAACTGGGAATAATAATCCAAGAGAAGGGGGAAAAAAACGGTCATCTATTTTTAAATTGAAGAAACAATATGATTAGGTTATATATACATGTGTATATCCTACGTAAACAATGTATGAATATACTAGATATCTATACATCTTACGGACCAATAGACTGTATCTCTGTTGCTGCAACAGCAGAGAGTTTATTCTGTCTTGACACTTTGTATTGATATTTTCTATTACATTCTTCCTGTAAACCAGGGGTGTCAAACTCAAATAGAGTTGGCCAAAATTTTTAACGGAACAAGGCCGCGGGCCAAGGTTGAACAAATTAACCTTTTAATGGGGACCCAAACAAGTTTTGCATCGAATATTGAACAAGCAAAGCTTATATAACTTTAGTGACATGCAAAATCCAGTTTCAAATAATAATATAAATAATTAAAAGAACATCAATGGCATATCAAATAAAATTTAAGTAATAATGTAATGTCTTTTTTTCTATTTGCAATCTTATGAGGTAAATATCAATTTTTTTCCACAGGCTAATAATACATTTGAAAATAAAATAAAAATAATGAATGAACCAAACATTCAAGCCTTGAAGTAGCAAGAGAAAATGCATGTGTAAAACGTTAATTATTGGTCAGTTTGCTGGAATTTTACCGGAAGAGTTAGTGCTGCAAGGGTTTCTGGGTATTCGTTCTGTTGTGTTACGGTGCGGATGTTCACCCGAAATGTGTTTGTCATTCTTGTTTGGTATGGGTTCACAGTGTGGCGCATATTTGTAACAGTACTAAAGTTGTTTATACGGCCACCCTCAGTGTGACCTGTATGGCTGTTGACCAAGTATGCCTTGCATTCACTTGTGCGTGTGTGTGTGTGTGTGTAAAAGCCACAAATATTATGTGACACGCTGTTAGTATGGAGGAAAAGCGGATGTGACGACAGGTTGTAGATAACGCTAAAGGCAGTGCCTTAAATGCACGCCCCCAATATTGTTGTCCAGGTGGAAATCGGTAGAAATTCGGGAGAATGGTTACCCCGGGAGGCACTGAACTTCGGGAGTCTACCGAGAAAATTAGGAGGGTTGGCAAGTATGAGTATTAGCGGTGAATGCGGTGTTACAGCGGCACCGACGCTGTATAACACCGGCGGGCCAGCTCTAATGCTAAATTGATATTGCCTCAAGGGCCAAATTAAATTACACGGCGGGCCAGATTCGGCCCACGGGCCAGAGTTTGACACCCAAGCTGAAAACGATCATGTTTACATTAATTGTTTCATATGTATTTTTCATGTATGTTGCTTTGGATAAAAGTGTCTGCCAAATACTTAAACATACATAAACACCTGAAAGTCTTTATAATCTGCTAAAACCACCAATCTGTTTCAATGGATTCAGAATAAAACCAAATTCTGTTTTACCCAACAAAGTTAGTACTTGAATATTGTTACTTGAAGACTGATTCCTGGTTACAGTTATACTGTTAAGAGAGTATTCTCTTATGTTTTGCCTAAAATGAGAATGCATCATAATCAGTGGTGGCTGGTGAATTTTGTTTTAGGTGGGGCTGAAAGTTTGTGAACCGAAATACCTATAGGGGCGTCATCCTCCCCCAGAAGACTTGTTTGTGATTTTCATATACAAATATTGAAGATCTTTGCTCCTTCTCAACTCTGTGGTCAAGCTGCACAAAACCTTGTGTCTGCAATTGTAAGTAATTTAGTTTTTAAGTTGTGTGTTTCTTGTAGAATCTATATAAAGTAGTATACATTAGTCTATTGTTCAAATAATGAAAAAAAACATCATTAAAAATGTATTTGTTTTATTGCATTGATATGTTACATTAATAGCTGGCTTGTTAAACGTTTTATATGATTTTCAGAGGGAAGAAAATCCAAGACATTTATTGTAAAATGTAAAATGAATAAATACATAAAGAGAAAAAGAAAAAAATGGAAAAAACTGCTCTGTCCAGTTGTTAGATTTTGGCCCCGAGTTGATTAGGTTGTTGATCGTGGCCTGTGGAATGTCGGTCCACTCCACTACACTGTGGCCTAGTGGATAGAGTGTCCGCCCTGAGATTGGTAGGTTGTGTGTTCAAACCCCGGCCGAGTCATACCAAAGACTATAAAAATGGGACCTATTACCTCCCTGCTTGGCACTCAGCATCAAAGGGTGGAATTAGGGGTTAAATCACCAAACAACATTCCCGGGCACGGCCACCACTGCTCCCCTCAACTCCCAGGGGGTGAACAAGGGTATGGGTCAATTGCAGAGGACAAATTTCACCACAAGTGTGTGTGTGTGACAATCACTGGTACTTCAACATTACCTTAACTTCAACTATAATGTAAGGAATACGTTTGGTTGAGCTTACCCACCTCGAAGCTGTTTTGTTTGGTGCATGGTGTAAGGATAAGTGTGACCAGTAGATGGCAGTCAAACATAAGAGATAAGTGTAGGATGCAATATGTCTCAAGTAAACACCAACGTTTTAAATTTTCCATTGAAAATATAGCACATTACACACGGCGCTCAAAAATATATCAAAATGTTTTAGTACGAGAATCAGCACCTCTAAGTCCGAGTCCATGGTTCTCGCCCGGAAAAGGGTGGAATGCCGTCTCTGGGTTGGGGAGGAGACCCTGCCCCAAGTGGAGGAGTTCAAGTACCTAGGAGTCTTGTTCACGAGTGAGGGAAGATCGACAGGCGGATCGGTGCGACATCTTCAGTAATGCGGACGTTGTACTGCTTCAGTAATGCGGACGTTGTACTGATCCGTTGTGGTGAAAAAGGAGCTGAGTCGGAAGGCAAAGCTCTCAATTTACCGGTCGATCTACGTTCCCATCCTCACCTATTGTCATGAGCTTTGGGTCATGACCGAAAGGATAAGATCACGGGTACAAGCAGCCGATATGAGTTTCCTCCGCCGTGTGGCGGGGCTCTCCCTTAGAGATAGGGTGAGAAGCTCTGCCATCCGGGAGGAACTCAAAGTAAAGCCGCTGCTCCTTCACATCGAGAGGAGCCAGATGAGGTGGTTTGGGCATCTGGTCAGGATGCCACCCGAACGCCTCCCTAGGGAGGTGTTTAAGGCACGTCCAACCGGTAGGAGGCCACGGGGAAGACCCAGGACACGTTGGGAAGACTATGTCTCCCGGCTAGCCTGGGAACGCCTCGGGATCCCCCAAGAAGAGCTAGACAAAGTGGCTGGGGAGAGGGAAGTGTGGGTTTCCCTGCTTAGGCTGTTGCCCCCGCGACCCGACCTCGGATAAGCGGAAGAAGATGGATGGATGGATGGATGGATTTAGTACGTTTTTGGTAAGCTTTAAACATATGACTATTATTATGGTGTGTGTGTAAGGTGAGAAATATTATCTGGCGTTTTGTTTCCCAATAGTATGCAAAAGCCAATTTTCTTACCTTCTGGTACCTGGTTATCTGTATTTGGGATCTGCGTAAACCCTGAAAAATTGCGCACGTCTGCCTTTGTAGTCCGTGGAGCACAACATTTTGACAAATTTGAGTGCAGTGTGTTATGTTCTTTATTTTCAATGGAACATTTAAAGAACATTTAAACATTTATTGGCGTCATATTGCAGTCTTGATGTATCTCTTATGTGTGACTACCATCTACTGGTCACACTTATCATTACACCATGTACCAAATAAAATTAATTTGATGTCGGTAAACACAACCAGAATTATTCCGTACATTAAGCGCACCGGATTATAAAGCGCACTGTCAATTTTTGAGAACATAAAAGGATTTTAAGCGCGCCTTTTAGTCCGAAAAAGACAGTACATATGTTTATGTACTATCTATCATTTGTTATATTTATTCAAACAATAGTCATTTTACAATGAGCTCTGAATATGTGCTTTTACTGCCATCGAATGTCCACGTTTAAGTTTGTGTGGTATAAAACGGGTCAACATTTTACAGTATTTATTTTCCTTTTTTTTCCAATCATGTCCTTTTTGAGGTTAAGGTGACAAGGAATATTTAAGACACTGATAACAAAATTCCGAAAATCACAAGTTGATTTCATGTTGTAGAATAAAAAAGTTTCAAAACGTGACAACTTTTGATGCAACTTTCTGAAAAAGCTGCCGCAAATTCAGGCATTTGAGGTCCACAGTTACAAAAAAAAAAAAAAAGTACGTGAAATCCTGGAGGAGCTGACACTTTTTCAGGGGGTTGTTAGTGCTAACCAATTTTAGCAGTCTGAGAACTAATGGCTTTTTGGCTTTTAAATGCAAATCATCTTACTAGTCTGTAAAAACCAATGCAACAACAAAATAGTATTTTACTCACTTCTGCATGTTTGCTCAGGTTCTTGAATGCTGCTTAATTGCTTTTCAGGCAAACACAGCTTACTTACACTGCGATATGAAGCTGTTGTTTTTTTTTAAATCAAACTGGTCCCTCATATGTGGTCAGTGGTCAATTGTCCATTTCCTTCCATTTCAGTTTCAGCAGAATTCAACTGTGTTTTGTTTTCAGCTGGGTCTGGCACATCCGCCTCCATTTTTAATGTGGTTTTAACACCAGCTTGTTACTCCTGCCATCATTCACTGCAGGCGTTTCCTGTTGAAGTTTTTCCTTCATCCAATTATTTTGGGGTTTTTTTACTCTGTAAATGGCAGAAAAAGGAATTAATAATACATTAATAATGTGTGACACTGTTTTTTGTACTCAGTGATTGATTTTTTTTTTTTTTTTAAATATGTACAGTACAGGTCAAAAGTTTGGACACACCTTCTCATTCAATGTGTTTCCTTTATTTTCATGACTATTTTCATTGTAGATTGTCACTGAACGCATCAAAACTATGAATGGACGAACACATGTAGAGTTACTTAACAAAAAAGGTGCAATTACTGAAAACATGTTTTTAATTCTAATTTCCCAGAGGGTGATCAAGGGGATGGGTCAAATGCGGAGGACACATTTCACCACACCTAGTGTGTGTGGGTGACCATAGTTCGTACTTTTTTTTTTCAAAATAGCCACCCTTTGCTCTGATTACTGCTTGGCACACTCTTGGCATTCTCTTGATAAGCTTCAAGCAAACCTGTGAAGTGAAAACCATTTCAGGTGACTACCTCTTGAAGCTCATGGAGAGAATGCCAAGAGTGTACAAAGCAGTAATCAGAGCAAAGGGTAGCTATTTCGAAGTAACTAGAATATAAAACATGTTTTCAGTTATTTCACCTTTTTTTGTTAAGTACATAACTCCACATGTGTTCATTCATAGTTTTGATGCCTTTAGTGACAATCTACAATGTAAATAGTCAGTAGTGTATGTATGTATGTATGCATATATATGTGTGTGTGTATATGTGTGTTTATATATATATGCATATATATATATATATATATATATAAATTGTGTTAGATGTAAATATAAATGGAATACAATAATTTGCAAATAATTTTCAACCCATATTCAGTTGAATATGCTATAAAGACAACATATTTGATGTTCAAACTGATAAACTTTTTTTTTTTTTTGGCAAATAATCATTAACTTTAGAATTTGATGCCAGCAACACGTGACATAGAAGTTGGGAAAGGTGGCAATAAATACTGTTAAAGTTGAGGAATGCTTATCAAACACTTATTTGAAACATCCCAAAGGTGTGCAGGCTAAATGGGAACAGGTGGGTGCCATGATTGGGTATAAAAGCAGCTTCCCAAAAAATGCTCAGTCTTTAACAAGAAAGGATGGGTCGAGGTACACCCCTTTGTCCACAACTACATTAGCAAATAGTCAAACAGTTTAAGAACAGCGTTTCTCAAAGTGCAATTGCAAGAAATTTAGGGATTTCAACATCTACGGTCCATAATATCATCAAAAGGTTCATAAAATCTAGAGAAATCACTCCACGTAAAAGGCATGGCCGGAAACCAACATTGAATGACCGTGACCTTTGATCCCTCAGACGGCACTGTATCAAAAACCGACATCAATCTCTAAAGGATATCACCACATGGGCTCAGGAACACTTCAGAAAACCATCCATCCATCCATCTTCTTCCGCTTATCCGGGGTCGGGTCGCGGGGGCAGCAGCCTAAGTAGGGAAGCCCAGCCACTTCGTCTAGCTCTTCCCAGGGGATCCAGAGGCGTTCCCGGGCTAGCCGGGAGACATTGTCTTCCCAACGTGTCCTGGGTCTTCCCCGTGGCCTCCTACCGTTTGGACGTGCCCTAAACACCTCCCTCGGGAGGCGTTCGGGTGGCATCCTGACCAGATGCCCGAACCATGTCATCTGGCTCCTCTCGATGTGGAGGAGCAGCTGCTTTACTTTGAGTTCCTCTCGGATGACAGAGCTTCTCACCCTATCTTTAAGGGAGAGCCCCGCCACCCGGCGGAGGAAACTAATTTCGGGCGCTTGTACCCGTGATCTTATCCTTTCGGTCATGACCCACAGCTCATGACCAGAGGTGAGGATGGGAACGTAGATGGACCGGTAAATTGAGAGGTTTGCCTTCCAACTCAGCTCCTTCTTCACCACAACGGATTGCTACGAGGTCCGTATTACTGAAGATGCCGCACCGATCCGCCTGTCGATCTCACGATCCACTCTTCACCCACTCGTGAACAAGACTCCTAGGTACTTGAACTCTTCCACTTGGAGCAAGGTCTCCTCCCCAACCCGGAGACGGCACTCCACCCTTTTCCGGGCGAGAACCATGGACTCGGACTTGGAGGTGCTAATTCTCATTCCGGTCGTTTCACACATTGGCTGCGAACTGATCCAGTGAGAGCTGAAGATCCCGGCCAGATGAAGCCATCAGGACCACATCATCTGCAAAAAGCAAATACCTAATCCCAGGGCCACCAAACCGGAACACCTCAACGCCTTGACTGCGCCTAGAAATTCTGTCCATATAAGTTATGAACAGAATCGGTCACAAAGGGCAGCCCTGGTGGAGTCCAACCCTCACTGGAAACGTGTCCGATTTACTGCCGGCAATGCGGACCAAGCTCTGACACTGATCATGCAGGGAGGGGACCGCCACAATAACACAGTCAAGTACCCCATACTCTCTGAGGACTCCCCACAGGACTTTCCGAGGGACACAGTCGAATGCCTTCTCCAATTCCACAAAGCACATGTAGACTGGTTGGGCAAACTCTCATGCACCCTCAAGAACCCTGCCTAGAGTATAGAGCTGGTCCACAGTTCCATGACCAGGACGGAAACCACACTGTTGCTCCTGAATCCGAGGTTCGACTATCCAGCGTAGCCTCATCTCCAGTACACCTGATAAACCTTACCGGGAAGGCTGAGGATTGTCATCCCACGATAGTTGGAACACACCCCCTGGTCCCCCTTCTTAAAGAGAGGGACCACCACCCCGGTCTGCCAATGCAGAGGTACCGCCCCCGATGTCCACGCGATGCTGCAGAGTCTTGTCAACCAAGACAGCCCCACAGGATCCAGAGATTTAAGGAACTCCGGGCGGGTCTCATCCAACCTTGGGGCCTTGCCACCGAAGAGCTTTTTAACTACCTCGGCAACCTCAGCCCCAGAAATAGGAGAGCCCACCCCAAATTCCCCAGGCACTGCTTCCTCATAGGAAGATGTGTTGGTGGGATTGAGGAGGTCTTCGAAGTGTTCCTTCCACCTATCCACAACATCCGCAGTTGAGGTCAGCAGATCACCTACTTCGCGTACTAGCTCAGGCTCCTTCTCCCCCAGTGAGGTGACGTTCCACGTCCCAAGACCTAGCTTCTGTAGCCGAGAATCTGACCGCCAAATACCCTGCCTTCGGCTGCCGCCCAGCTCGCAATGCACCCGACCTCTATGGCCCCTGCTATGGGTGGTGAGCCCATTGGAGGGGTGACCCACGTTGCCTCTTCGGGCTGTTCATGGGAACAGGCCCGCCAACCAGGCGCTCGCCATCATGCACCACCTCCAGGCCTGGCTCCAGAGGGAGGCCCCGGTGACCCGCATCCGGGCAAGGGAAATCTGAGTCCTTGTTCGTGTTCATCATAGAGGTCTTCAAGCTGCTCTTTGTCTGGTCCCTCACCTAGGACCAGTTTGCCTTGGGAGACCCTACCAGGGAGCTTAAAGCCCCCGGACAACGGTATTATACAGCTGAATACACCGCATTCACCGCTAATACTCATACTTGCCAACCCTCCCGATTTTCCTGAGAAACTCCCAAATTTCAGTAACCCTGCCGAAAATCACAAGGGGGCAACCATTCTCCCAAAATTTCTCCCTATTTCCACCCAGACAAACATATTGGGGGCGTGCCTTGAAGGCAATACTTTTAGCATTCTCTACAACCGTTCGTCACGTCCGCTTATCCTACATAGAAACAATGAGCCAGCCCAGTCACATAATAAATGCGCCTTTAGTACACCGCACACAAGAGAATGCAAGGCATACCTGATCAACAGCCATACAGGTCACACTGAGGGTGGCCGGATAAACAACTTTAAACTTTAAGGCGCATATTTGTAAAATGTGCGCCACACTGTGAACCCACACCAAACAAGAATGACAAACACATATCGGGAGAATATCTGCACCGTAACACAACATAAACACAACAGAACAAATACCCAGAACCCCTTGCAGGTTGAAGCACCAACTCTTCCAGGACGCTACAATATACACCCCCCAGCCCCCCTCACTACCACCAAACCCCGCCCACCTCAGGTTGCCTCAGCTCAAAGCCTCAAACTGAGTAACCTGAGCAGTAAAAAGGTCTGAATGGTTGATTTATTCATTTTTATTTTACTTTCAAAATTATTGGCCTGTGGAAAAAAATAATGTTGATATTTACCTCAGAAGGCTGCAAATAGAAAAGAGGCATTCCATATTTTATTGAAATTGTATTTAACCTGCCATTGATGTTTTTTCGTTTGTTTTTTGAAAGTTAATTTTGCACTATTAAGTTATAAAAGCGTTGCTTGTTCCATATTCAGTGTTAAAGCAAATAACTAACTTTTTATTCATGCACTATCGCTTGCTACTTCAAGGCTTGAATGTTTGATTCATTCATTATTATTTTGTTTTCAAATTTGTTATTAGCCTCTGGAAAAAGTTTATTTTGATATTTACCTCAGAAGGAAGCAAATAGAAAAGAGGCATTCCATTTTTATTTCAATTGTATTTGATATTCCATTGATATTTTTGAATTATTATTATTATTTAAAACTCGATTTTTCATGTAACTATAACGTTATATAAGCCTTGCTTGTTCAATATTCAATACAAAACTTGTTTGGGTCCCTATTAAAAGGTTAATTTGTTCAACTTTGGCCCGTGGGTTTGTTCAGTTTGACATTTTGGCCCACTCTGTATTTGAGTTTGACACCTCTGGTCTACTTCTTAAATTGAATTTAACCTTAAGGAGGACTTCACACACAATAGTCAATATATACAAAACTGAAAAGTACAGTAGTCCTCTATGAATAATACAACAACTTTCTTCTCTAATTAGTCAAACTTAGTCAGCTGCATCATGCCTCAAAATTTCTGCATTCTTCACTCATTTGCATAGAGAAACTTAAAAACATTTTTTTATGCTACGTCTCCGGCAAAGCAGGTATGTACAGTATATGTGCTGTGAAACCGAGTTACGATGCATGCCTTCATCATACAAACGTTTGTACACACAGCTTTAAAGGCCTTCTAAAACCCACTACTACCGACCACGCAGTCTGATAGTTTATATATCAATGATGAAATATTAACATTGCAACACATGCCAATGTGGCCTTTTTAGTTTACTAAATTGTAATTTTTAAATTTCCCGGGAGTTTCTTGTTGAAAACATCGCGGAATTATGACGTGTACTTGTGACGTCACGGACTGTAAGGAAATATTAGCGCTGCCCACACACACAGCTAAATGTCGTCTGCTTTAACCGCATAATTACACAGTACTTTTGGACATCTGTGTTGCTGAATCTTTTGCAATTTGTTCAATTAATAATGGAAAAGTCAAAGTAGAAAGATGGAGTTGGGAAGCTTAAACCTTAAGCCACACAAACATACGGTGATTCCTTGCTTAAAATTCCCGGAGATAGATAAGGGATTTCCCGGAATTATCGTAGTAAATGTGTCTAAAAACATCTGAATCCGTCCCAATGCAATCGCGTTTTATTTTTTTTTAACTTGATTTTTTTTTTTTTTTTTTGTAGTCTGTCGCTATCGATATCCTCAAACACAAATCTTTCATCCTCGCTCAAATTAATGGGGAAATTGTCGTTTTCTCGGTCCGAATAGCTCTTTTTGTTGGAGGCTCCCATTAAAAACAATGTGAATATGTGAGGAGCCATCAACATGTGACGTCATTGTCTGCGACTTCCGGTAAATGCAGGGCTTTTCTATTAGCGACCAAAAGTTACGAACTTTATCGTTGATGTTCTCAACTAAATCCTTCCAGCAAAAATATGGCAATATCGCTAAATGATCACGTATGACACATAAAATGGACCTGCTATCCCCGTTTAAATAAGAAAATCTCATTTCAGTAGGCCTTTAACTTACACTAGTGTAGCTGAACAATTTCCCTTGTGGATCAATAAAGTTTGTCTAAGTATATGTTCTTATCGATCACTCCCCTGCTGATGGCACTATATAGCATCAAAAATCAAATGTGTCCTGTTAACTTTGTCCCAGGTGTTCAAATAAGTAGGCGAGCTAAATTTTATTTTATTTTATTTTGGTCATTTATCAACATTTTTTTGTTGTGAACTTCCCCAAAAGTGTATGTTATTGTAAATAGCTTTCACTCTATTGTTTTCCGTTACATACCTTTTTGTTTCCCGGGGGGTGGCGACTTGTCCAGGGTGTACACCGCCTGAGATAGGCACCAGCGCCCCCCACGACCCCAAAGGGAATAAGCGGTAGAAAATGGATGGATGGATAGCGGCAGTTACTACGGGGTTTCCTGGTCTCGTGAGTTTGCGCATGGGTCAAAAAAACGCCGCTGCGTGTCTGTGTGGACATCGTGTGTGCCACTGTGGTAATAATGTGAGTGTATATTTTTTTCTTTATTTATTCTGTAGTAGAGAGAGATACTGTGGACTGTGTATGACGCCCTATTCTTTTTGTTCCTATGAAAAAAAAGGTTAAGGGGGCGGGTTAAGGTGGGCGGGGTTGAGGTGGGGCGGGGTTTGGTGGTATCGGGGTTGTATATTGTAGCGGCCCGGAAGAGTTAGGGCTGCAAGGGGTTCTGGGTGTTTGTTCTGTTGTGTTTATGTTGCGTTACAGTGCGGATGTTCTCCCAAAATGTGTTTGTCATTCTTGTTTGGTGTGTGTTCACAGTGTGGCGCATATTAGTAACAGTGTTAAAGTTGTTCTTACGGCCACCCTCAGTTTTACTTCTATGGCTGTTGATCAGGTATGCCTTGTAGTGACTTACTTGTGTCTGTAGAAACCGCATACAACATTTGACTGGGTAGGCAGGCTGTTTGTATGGAGCGCTGACAGGTTGCAGAGGACGCTAAAGGCAATGCCATCACGGCACACTCTCAATATTGTTGTCCGAGTGAAAATCGGGAGAAATTCGGTAGATTGGTTGCCCCGGGAGATTTTCGGGGGGGTACTGAAATTCTTGAGTCTCCTGGAAAAATCGGGAGGGTTGGCAAGTATGGCTGTTAAAAAGCTGTGATTGGATATATTCCGAACTTGTCCCACCGATCTACAAGACAACATTTAACATGACTGGATTCCGTTTCAGACAACATTTTCCGCTTCTTTTGTTTCGTCGACACTGGTTTACTGAGGGCTGATGGTAGTGGTGTGTATGGACTTGTGGAGCCCAGACATAGTGGCAAAACAGAGACGAGGGAAGATGATATTAGCGTAGCGTGTCCCGATAACTTTGTCAACTAGTAACATGTTAATTTTGTAATTATAAAAGTGTTCTTTCTCATCTTCAAAAAATTTGATTTAAATGGGCAAGACATATATTTGAGGGCCCCCTCTTAACCTGCTCAGTGCCTTTGTGGTTAGAGTGTCCGCCCTGATACTGGAAGGGGCGTGAGTTCCAACCCCGGCCGAGAGATACCAAAGACTGTAAGAATGAGACCCGTTTCCTCCTTGTTTGGCCCTCAGCATCAAGGGTTGGAATTGGGGGTTAAATCACCAAATGATTCCTGAGCGCGGCCACAGCTGATGCTCACTGCTCCCCTCACCTCCCAGGGGGTGAACATGGGGATGGGTCAAATGCAGAGGGTAATTTCACCACACCTAGTATGTGTGTGACTATCATTGAGACTTTAACTTTAACTCTTGCTCCTACGTAGAGCTGCCCTCTGGGGTGGGCGGTAATGGAAATGTTGGCATCAATCTAAATCTGCTGTGCACTATGTTTTAATATGTTTTTATCATGTTTTTAAATTGTGTATTATTGTTTGTTGTCTTAAGAGTAGTTTATGTAGGTTTTTTTAAAAGGACTGGGCTGGATTGTTCAATCGTTGTTTCCATGCAATGACAATACAGGTATTCTGATTCTGATACAAAGTAATCACAGGGCTAGTATCGCAATACCGATACCAATACTTTGTGTTTGAGTTTCGGTAAACCAATTCACACTTATTTCAACTGACTGAATATATGACAATATTTCAATCCCTCTGCTAAATAACATTTCTGACCACAAATTACACTTTGAGAAACACCATTAATTAGACTTAAACAAACTTTATTGATCCACAAGGGAAATTGTTACCCACAGTAGCTCAGTTACAAAGGATAAAAGGGATAAAGATGGAAAGGATAATGCGCACAAGGGCACAGAAAGGGGGCGAAAACAAAAGGTTTAAAGTAGACTAAAAATGTACCATAGTAGCAATATAAAATAATATATATATATATAATATTTACATATTATATATACAGTATATAATATATACTGATATACTATATTTTAATATAATGTATCCGAATGCAGTTGAGATAGGCTCCAGCGACCCCAAAAGGGACAAGCGGGAGAAAATGGATGGAAATACAATATATAACATATTATTAATGCTGGAATTAACTTTCACGTCTAGAAATTGTTACAAAGTTAAAGTTAAAGCATTTAATGATTGTCACACACTTATTAGATGTGGCGAAATTATTCTCTGCATTTGACCCATCACCCTTGATCACCCCCTGGGAGGTGAAGGGAGGAGTGGGCAGCAGCGGTGCCGCGCCCGGGAATCATTTATGGTGATTTAACCCCCAATTCCAACCCTTAATGCTGAGTGCCAAGCAGGGAGGTAATGGGTCCCATTTTTATAGTCTTTGGTATGACTCGGCCAGGATTTGAACTCACGACCTCAGGGTGGACACTCTAACCACTAGGCCACTGAGTAGTTACCCGGATATTGTTGAGTTTTATTTTTCTAAAGGTGATGTCTGTTTCTGTGCCAGGGGTCTGGTTTGGGTTTAGGGCGCTTCCTCCTCCTCCCTCTATTTGTCTTGCAGCTCAGCATTTACATTGGTGTGTAAAGCTTTTAAGTGCTTGTACAGGTCTGTAGTGTTACCACAGGCACATTTAGCTCTACTGAATATGTCACAGCTGACAGTTTCTCTGTCTGACACAGTGAAATAGCTCCACACAGCACTCTTCTTCCTCTCGGCCGTCTCACCCGTCTGTCTCTGCTCTGACTGGCAGGCAGCAATGGGGTGGAGTGGCCTAGTGCACCTGGGTGAGCGAACTGAAAAGTGGAGAGGAGCACTGGACTGAGAGAGATGCCGCACTCACACAAACCATGTCACGAAATCTGAGTAAATTGCGGAACTTATAGAAGAGAAACTACAACAACTATATCGATTTCATCATGCTAGTGTCAATGTGATACCAATACTCACCTTGGCATCAATCGGTGGTGTGCCGTCAGGGCCAGCAAGGCCTTCTCTACTGGCCAAACATAACCAGAAATCATGGTCATACAAACCCAGTTTCCATATAAGTTGGGAAATTGTGTTGGATGTAAATATAAATGGAATACAATGACTTGCAAATGCTTTTCAACCCATATTCTGTTGAATGCACTACAAAGAAAAGATATTTGATGTTCAAACTCAAACTTTTTTTTTTTTTCCAATTAATAATTAACTGCATGCATTAACTGCATGGCTGCAACACGTGCCAAAGTAGTTGGGAAAGGTGTTACATCACCTTTTTCTTTTAACAACACTCAATAAATGTTTAGAAACTGAGGAAACTAGTTGTTGCAAGCTTTGAAAGTGGAATTCTTTCCTATTCTTGTTTTATGTAGATCTTCAGTCGTTCAACAGTCCGCTGTCGTATTTTACGCTTTATAATGTGCAACACATTTTCCATGGGAGACAGGTCTGGACTGCAGGCGGGCCAGGAAAGTACCCGGAGTCTTTTTTTACGAACCCACGCTGTTGTAACACTTTTCTTGCTGAAATAAGCAGGGGCGTCCATGATAACGTTGCTTGGATGACAACATATGTTGCTCCAAAACCTGTATGGACCTTTCAGCATCAATGGTGCCCTCACAGATGTGTAAGTTACCCATGCCTTGGGCACTAATGCACCCCCATGCCATCACAGATGCTGGCTTTTAAACTTTGCGCCTATAACAATCCAAATGGTTATTTTCCTCTTTGTTCTGGAGGACAACACGTCCTCTGTTTCCAAATATAATTTGAAATGTGGACTCGTCAGACCACAGACCACCTTTCCACTTTGCATCAGTCCATCTTAGGAGACCTCGGGCCCAGCCAAGCCGGCGGCGTTTCAGGATATTGTTAATAAATGGGTTTTGCTTGGCATAGCAGAGTTTTAACTTGCACTTACAGATGTAGTGACCAATTGCAGTTACTGACAGTGGTTTTATGAAGTGTTCCTGAGCCCATGTGGTGATATCCTTTCCACACTGATGTAGGTTTTTGATGCAGAACCGCCTAAGGGTTTAAAAGCCCGTAATATCATCACTTACGTGCAGTGATTTCTCCAGGTTCTCTGAACTTCTTGATTATTTTACGGACCGTAGATGGAAAAATCCCTAAATTCCTTGCAATAGATCGTTGAGAAATGTTGTTCTAAAACTGTTCGACAATTTGCTTACAAAGTGGTACCCTCACCCCATCCTTGTTTGTGAATTACTTAGCATTTCATGGAAGCTGCTTTTATACACAATCATGGCACCCAACTGTTCCTAATTAGCCTGCACACCCGTGGGATGATCCATGTAAGTGTTTGATGAGCATTCCTCAACTTTATCAGTATTTATTGCCACCTTTCCCAACGTCTTTGTCACGTGTTGCTGGCATCAAATTCTAAAGTTAATGATTATTTGTGGAAAAAAAATGTTTATCAATTTGAACATCAAATATGTTGTCTTTGTAGCATATTCAACTGAATATGGGTTGAAAATGATTTGCAAATCATTGTATTCCGTTTATATTTACATCCAACACAATTTCCCAACTCATATGGAAACGGGGTTTGTACATCACTGTGGAAAGACGAAACCGAAGGGCCGACAGCGGGGTAGGGCAAACCGTGGCCCTACTCAAGATGGCGGCCAGGAATTGGAGTATGCAGCGGAACAGAGAGGCGCGGTGCGCCTGGAGCGACGCTGCAGCGATCAGAACCAGGTGAGTAACACACACACCAGCTTTCAATCTGTGCAAACGAAAAGCCAGCCGAGACGAGCAGCAGAGGAAAAAGCGCTGAAATTCCCCCCCCCCCCCCACCCCCCACCCCCCCCCCCCCCCCACCCCCGCCCCCCAAAGAGTAGTCAAGGAGAATGCCAGTGAAGTCTCGGCTGAAACCTCCTACCTGGAAGGCGGGGCTGGACAGGCGGCGGTGGCGTCTGCAGACCAGTGGGGCGTGCTGTCGGCCAAAGAGAGGGAGGCAACACCGAGGACGGCCGGGGGACCCACCTCAGCGCCCCGCCGTCGACTCGCCCCGCGATGGGTGGTAGCGGTGGGGGGGTTGGTGGAAAGGGGGTTCAAAGAGGAAAAAGAAAAAGTCAAAGAGGACAAAGAAGAGGTCAAAGAAGAAGAAGAAGATGTCAAAGAAATTGAACTTCAAGAAGAAATAGAAAAAGGCAAAGACAAAGAAGACAAAGATAAAGGAAAAGAAAAAGGAAGAGACAAAGGAAAATACAAAGAAGGCAAGGAGAAGGCAGGTAGTCGGGGCAGTTTTTTTTCCCCGCTCCTTCAGAAAAGGGAGGGGGGAGTACGCTCAGCCGAACTGAAGCCCGGCTTGAGTTTGGCGATGGAGAACTGTGGAGAGACGGAACCCACAAGCCGACAGCTAGGTTGGGCAAACCGTGGTCCTACTCAAGATGGCGGCCAAGAGGCAGAGTATGTAGCGGAATGGAGAGGCGAGGCGCGCCTGGAGCGATGCTGCAGCGATCAGAACCAGGTGCATAACACACACACCTGCTCTCAATCCGTGCATCTCCTTCTGCTGTATAAAAGGGGAGAAGGAGGAGCAATCGGGGCGGAAGGAGTAGGAGAGAGTCCGAGTGAAGACAACCAGACGAACGACCAGACGAACGATGAGCCCCCGAGGAAGACGGAGTCACCGGCAAACGAAAAGCCAGCCGAGACGAGCAGCAGAGGAAGAAGCGCTGGAAATCGGCACAACCGACTGGGACACAACCTAGTTTATTGAAATAATAAACGAGAGTCAAACCTGCTCAGCGATGTCCTCCATCAATGGTCCATGCAACCCGCAAGATGGCAGCGAGAAGCCGTTCACAATCACCTTTTCTTTTAACAACACTCAATAAACGTTTGGGAACTGAGGAAACTAACTGTTGAAGCTTTGAAAGTGGAATTCTTTCTCATTCTTGTTTTATGTAGAGCTTCAGTCGTTCAACAGTCCGGAGTCTCCGCTGTCGTATTTTACGCATCATAATGCGCCACACATTTTTGATGGGAGACAGGTCTGCACTGCAGGCGGGCCAGGAAAGTACCCGCACTCTTTTTTTAGGAAGCCATGCTGTTGTGAAACATGCAGAATGTGGCTTGACATTGTCTTGCTGAAATAAGCAGGGGTATCCATGAAAAAGACGACACTTAGATGGCAGTTCCAAACCCTGCATGTACCTTTCAGCGTTTATGGTGCCTCACATATGTGTAAGTTACCTATGCCGTGGGCAGTAGTGCACCCCCATATCACCACAGATGCTGGCTTTTGAACTATGCGTCGATAACAGTCTGGATTGTTCGCTTCCCCTTTGGTCCGAATCACAAGATGTCGAATATTTCCAAAAACAATTTTAAATGTGTACTTGTCAGACCACAGAACACTTTTCCACTTTGCATCAGTTCATCATAGATGATTTCGAGCCCAGAGAAGCCGGCGGCGTTTCTGGATGTTGTTGATAAATGTATTTTGCTTTGCATAGTAGAGCTTTAACCTGCACTTACAGATGTAGCGATGAACTGTTTTTAGTGACAGTGGTTTTCTGAAGTGTTCCTGAGCCCATGTGGGGATATCCTTTAGAGATCGATGTCGTTTTTTTAAACAGTACCGTCTGAGGGATCGAAGGTCACGGTTTTTCAATGTTGGTTTCCGGCAATGCCGCTTACATGGCGTGATTTATCCAGATTCTCTGAACCTTTTGATGATATTATGGACCGTAAACGTTGCACTTTGAGAAATGTTGTTCTTAGTCAAACAGTTTATTCGCTCACGCAGTTGTGAACAAATGGGTGTAGCTCGCCCCATCCTTTCTTGTGAAAGACTGAGCATTTTTGGGAAGCTGTTTTTATACCCAATCATGCCACCCACCTTTTCCCAATTAGCCTTAACACCTGTGGGATGTTCCAAATAAGTGTTGGAACAGACAGAATCCTTGCTTTATGTTTCTTAACAACCTCCTCAGTATCTATGCACTACCCAACCAGAAGACCAAAGACAACTTCTATGAGGCACTAGATGTGGCAATATTCATGATCTTTAGGTGACTTTAATGCTAGGGTGGGAGTAGACTGCATACCCTGGCCCTCCTATCTCAGCCACCACGTGATGGACCCGAGTAGTAAAATATTACAATCTAATAAAACTGTTGCTTAAAACCAATATAAATATTTAGAACCCAATGTAGTGAGAACAGCTGTTCCAAAATAAGGAAAGATGATTATACTGTTTCACAATTTATTAAAATACAATCAAAAAAACAGTCACGTTGTCGACACTAAAATACCAAATGGTAACAAATTTGATGGGAGAAGGTACAGCCACGACAGGCATGTGGGTCCGTATCTTGGCTCCGGCCACTTCCACAGCATCTTCATGCACACACAATTAAAAGGGAGGCAGGCCACGGGGATAAAATCAACTAAAACCACGGAGACGCTATCCGGGCTGACGTCACACTTACACGCAAGGAAACCTTGCCTTTGCTGTAGTTCCGGGTCAACGTATTGGGTATGCCCACTCTCTTCGCCAGTGTCCGGTCACTCGCGGGACCTACGTGGCCGTACCCGTGCCGCACCGCCTCCTGGTCGCTTCCGGGGGTCGCCGCAGGTCCCTGGGTCCAAATCGCCTCACTGTCCACAGAACCAAACAGCCAGCGTACGACGCACGAGCCTGCCAGCCCACAGCCAAAGGCAGTTGGGTGTCCCCACAGATACACAACACACGGGACTTACTTGGGAGGCAGAGTTTCCTCTGCCCCTGCGTGCTGTGTGGTTCTTGGGGTTCGCTACGGTAGCCTGCGGGGTCTGCTGTGTCGTCCGGGGGATTCCTTCCCAGCCTGCGTGCGTTCACCCGGTCGCTCTTCGCAAAGCCTGTCGATTTTTCCCCATTCCGGGCAAAACCTGCCGAATCCTGTGTCGACCCTCCTGTCTTTTTCCTCCTCCTGTTGCGCCTTTTAAACGTGCAGTCCCAATGCTCCACGGGTGCGTCCAATTTCCCGTACCATTGGATTGGGTAGTTTGGTTGTTAGGGGCAACCAGCTAAAAGGGGCAATGTCTTAAAATGCCAGCAAAGTCGACAAGGAGTAAAAACATGTAATTAAAAAGACAATCAAATTCTAAAATGTAAAAACATGCAATTAAAAATCCACAGCAGTAAAACACTATAAGACTTGCATGGCAATGAAACAAAAAAAAATACAATCGCCTACGTGTGTCCCATCACATGTAGGCAGGATCAACGAGAATGGACAACGGCTGCTGGAGCTGTGTGACAAACACCTACTTCGGGTCGTATCTTGTCATCATCGGTCGAGTAAACCTAAGCAGCGTTATCCACACTCAAATTTTCCGCAGTGCCGACTGTGACACAGATCGCTCCATCATTGACCGCAAAATGAGATAGACAGCAAAGAAATGGTAAATGGTAAATGGGTTGTACTTGTATAGCGCTTTTCTACCCCTTTTTAAGGAGCCCAAAGCGCTTTGACAGTATTTCCACATTTGCCCATTCAAACACACATTCACACACTGACGGCGGGAGCTGCCATGCAAGGCGCTCACCAGGACCCATCAGGAGCAAGGGTGAAGTGTCTTTCCCAAGGACACAACGGATGTGGTAAGGATAGTAGAAGGTGGGGATTGAACCAGTAACCCTCAGATTACTGGCACAGCCACTCTACCAACTTCGCCACGCCATCCCCGAAGGTACACGGCGCCAAAACCAAAGGCATTATGTATCAACACCTGCTGTGCCAAAGACCCTGTGATATCCCATCTCTTGCGAGACACCTTCAACAACAAAATGGAAACACTCATATCCACACCCATTTACTCCTCAACCTTCACTGCTTTCGGAAAGAAGGAACAACGGAATGCAAACATTGTATGAAGTTCACTGGGAAGAGATGCAGCCAGTCACGGAAGTTGAGTGGAAAGCTCTGCTGGCCCACAAACAGAACCTCTGCCCCAGCACACGTGATGCACTAAGAGCTGCACGAAATTAGGCCCAGTTGACTGCTCGCCGCTGCGCAAACACCGTGTAGTTAAACCTATGCAACAGGATCCAGACAGCTGCTGACAGCAATATTGCCAGGAACATGTACTACAGCATCAAAAGAGCCACTTGCTCCACTGCTACCAAGATGCCACTGCTGAAGTCCAAAACAGACGAGTTCGTCACAGACCAGAGTAAGCAGCTGGAACACTGGTGGTTCACTACCTGAAACCAAATGCAACCAAGAACGTGGTAACAGACACCACCTTGAACACCCTACTGAGTCTCATTGTCAAGGAAGAGTTAGACAAACTCTCCACGATAGAAGAACTCAACAAAGCCATTGGCTGACTCTGCTGTGATGAAGCACCCAAGAAAGACGGCATCTGGCCAGAAGCCCTAAGGAGTGGCAAGCCAGCATTACTCCATGAGCTCCCCAAGACATGCGTGACGCCAACATTTTTACCATCTGTAAGAACATAGGAGACCACAGCAATTATGGCATCTCCCTCCTCAGTATTGTTAGGAAAGTTTTCGCCTGTGTCATCCTGACAAGCCTACGGACTTTTGCTTCCCCCGTGTACTCCGAGTCGCATTGCGGCTTTAGGTCAGGTCAATCTACAGTGGATATGATCGTGTTGAGAAGATAGTACTTTATTGATTCCTTCAGGAGAGTTCATGATTTCATGTTATCGATGGAAAAATGCATTTTTAGACCATATGATTTACCTGAGGGGCTAAGAGACCCCGAGAGTAACAAGCGGTTGCCTTTTGTCTTTCCATTACGAACAATAAATTGAAAACCACTGTCCATTGCTTTTTATGACCCGACGAAAGCCTTGGAGTCGGTCAGCAAAAGTGGACTATTTAGCTTCATGCAGTGATAGAATGTCCCCAAAGACTGCTCTTTTCCCTGTCAGCCGTGTTGTAGTTTTCAGTGCTTCTATACCGGATCTACTGACCGATGTAAGTTAGAACTTTAAAGTTAAAGTACCAATAATTGTCATACACATACTAGATGTGGCGAAATTATTCTCTGCATTTGACCCATCACGCTTGATCACCCCCTGGGAGGTGAGGGGAGCATTGGGCAGCAGCAGTGCCGTGCCCGGGAATCATTAATGGTGATCTAACCCCCAATTCCAACCCTTAATGCCCAGGGCCAAGCAGGGAGGTAATGGGTCCCATTTTTATAGTCTTTGGTATGACTTGATTTGAACTCACGACCTACCGATCTCAGGGTGGACACTCTAACCACTAGGCCTCTGAGTAGTACGCTAATTTGTATCAGAAGTCGAAAAAGCGTAGAATGAATGTTTAATTGCGAGCCAGTCTGACTCACAACAAGAGGATAGAAAAACAAAAGGAACTTATTGGATACAATAGCGGAGTCAGGCAAAGCGCTTCGGGTAAATCTCTTCCATACATGGAAATATCCGCTGATGTCACTAGTAAAAATGTCACAAGTTGTGTAAAGTCTAAACAGCTCGTCTAAGGAAAGTATGAAGGAAGGCAAAATTGTATTGTGAAAATCACTTACATAGTGATTTTCACAATACATACAATCAGGTACTAATGGGTAAGAAAAGTTTTGCAGAACAAGTCCCCTTTAAAGGCTGCCAAAAAGGAAAAAAACAACAACAAAAAAAAACCGTTGTGCTATTGATTTAATTAACCATGTCAAAAAGATCACATGGAAACATTTGCAGGTTTTTGTGTCCCCAATGCAATAAAGTAGTGAACTGCATTGAACCCAATTTAACTGGTAGAGCTCAGTGGATAATTCATGATGTGCATTAGCTTTTGAATAAACGCCTCAGCTAAAACTTTGATTACTTTTACATAACTTTTACAGGATTGTGACCTCTCTTGTTTCTGTTTTGCATATAAAATATTAAGATGCAGAAGAGAGGTTGTGGCATCATACAAAAAAAAGGTTTTGTTTTGGTGGCATCATGGATAAAAAAATAAAAATAAACCACTTTTATAGGAATGACACCTTTTATGTTCTCACTAGCTATTAGTTGTGAAGAAGAGGACGGCTGAAGAGCAGGTTATTTACTCTGCTACGTGAGTCCTCAGAGATGATTCTTGAGACGTGAATGTGACGCAGACCTTGAAACCACAACATTGTTGTTTTTAAAGTCACAAAAAACATTTAGCGTTTGAAGATACAAATTGATATCCAGTGCAAACTTCATCCACTTTCTATGTGATCTGTTCTGATTGGGGTTAGAGTAAGTTGGAGCCTATCACAACTGACTTTGGGGCTAGGGACGGCATACACCCTGGACTTGTTGCCAGCCAATCAAAGGACACATATATTAGGGGTGTCCCAATACGATACTGCCCGCAAATATCAGTTATATCAGAGAAAAAACTATATTGCAAACACCGTTTCCACATGAGTTGGGAAATTGTGTTAGATGTAAATATAAGGAATACAATGATTTGCAAATCCTTTTCAACCCATATTCAATTGAATGCACTACAAAGACAAGATATTTGATGTTCAAACTCATAAACTTTTTTTTTGTTGCAAATAATAATTAACTTAGAATTTCATGGCTGCAACACTTGCCAAGGTAGTTGGGAAAGGGCATGTTCACCACTGTGTTACATCACCTTTTCTTTTAACAACACTCAATAAACGTTTGGGAACTGAGGAAACTAATTGTTGAAGCTTTGGAAGTGGAATTCTTTATCGTTCTTGCTTGACGTACAGCTTAAGTCGTTAAACAGTCCGGGGTCTTGTTGTCGTATTTTACGCTTCATAATGCGCCACACATTTTCGATGGGAGACATGTCTGGACTAAAGGCGGGCCAGGAAAGTATCCGCACTCTTTTACTACGAAGCCACGCTGTCGTAACACGTGGCTTAGCATTGTTTTGCTGAAATAAGCAGTGGCGTCCATGATAGCGTTGCTTGGATGACAACATATGTTGCTCCAAAACCTGTATGGACCATTCAGCATTAATGGTGCCATCACAGATGTGTTAGTTACCCATGCCTTGGGCACTAATGCACCGCCTTACCATCACAGATGCTGGCTTTTAAACTTTGCGCCTATAACAATCTGGATGGTTATTTTTGTTGCGTACGCGACGCATTTTGGATGCGTGAACTGTCACCCCCGGATGCTACAGGACTTGGAGCAGCAGGATTGAAGGTAGGAGCTTGTTTAATATACAAAATACAACAAAAGAACACTTGTACAAAGGGTAAAACAAAGGTATGCCAATGCAGGGAAAGCGAAATGCTAATGGTTCACAAGAGTCGAGTTCACTATCACTAGCCCCCCCATCAAGACGTGAATCCCAGACGCGCTCTCCGTGGTCAGATACTGACCCCAAGGGTGGGCGGAGGGAAGTCCGGAGGAGGGCAGACTCCTCCCCTCTAAATTGTCCAAAATCCTCTCTAGGCGGAGAGGAAAAGACCACAGACTTGGGCGAGGAACGAGACTTAAGAGGCGGGGTCCAAGATTTAGGGGACAGAGGCTGACTTGAACTGCAGTAAGAAAAAATGTCCTGATAATATTTGATCTTATTATTAAAGTCATTATTGGGTGGTTGACTAGGTTTGTGGTTAATAATATTGTCCTTGTAAAGTTTCTTTAACGAAAGCAAGTCCTTAGGCGATAAGTGAGGGAATTCAGTGTCGAAAAAATCCTCATCACTACTCTTGTCAAAAAAAGGTGTAGGTGAAGAATCTAACAAAAGGTTTTCGGTGGGGGGCGTGATCGAAGTGACGTCACAGTGAGTGACAGGAGAGGCGGAAGTGTGTACTGGTCTAACAGGGCTATGAGAAAAGTGGTTGGAAACAGGAGAAATGAACAAACTACCAACCATCAGAGAAGAATTCTGGGTTGTAGCTGGGGAGTACTCGGCCAGATATGGAGATAGGTGAGGCAGAGGCCCCAGGAGGTCCCAAGCGAGGTGACGCGGTTCTGCTGGATGTTTTCTGTTGCGTACGCGACACATTTTGGATGCGTTAAGTGTCACCCCCAGATGCTACAGGACTTGGAGCAGCAGGATTGAAGGTAGTAGCTTGTTTAATATACAAAATAAAACAAAAGAACACTCGTACAAAGGGTAAAACAAAGGTGTGCCAATACACGGAAAGCGAAATTTTAACCGTTGGCAAGAGTCGAGTTCAAAGTCCTTAGAAGTGCGTGCTGAGCGCGCAGAAGCTAAGCTAAGACTAAGCAAAGTACATACAAAAGGGAATTACTAACGCAACTGTTGCATTGAGCAAACAAAACATCCAGAATGAACTAAGGTAGCAGGCGGGCTTAAATACTCAAACAATAATCACAAACAGGTGTGCGTCAGGAGCCAGTGCAGGAGGAGAAAATGAAGTCGCCATGGTGACATATGAAAACAAGGAAGTGCTCAAACAAAAGGATCGGCAGAGTCCAGAAATAACCAAAACACAAAAATCTAAACAATAAATGATCCGTGTAGCGGATCGCAACAATTTTCCTCTTTGTTCCGGAGGACACCACGTTCACAGTTTCCAAATATAATTTGAAATGTGGACTCGTCAGACCACAGAACACTTTTCCACTTTGCATCAGTCCATCTTAGATGAGCTCGAGCCCAGAGAAGCCGGCGGTGTTCCTGTGTGTTGTTAATTAATAGTTTTCGCTTTGCATAGTAGAGTTTTAACTTGCACTTACAGATGTAGCGACCAACTATAGCTACTGACAGTGGTTTTATGAAGTGTTCCTGGGCCCAGCTGGTGATATCCTTTACACACCGACGTCGGTTTTTGATGCAGTACAGCCTGAGGGATCGAAGGTCTTTAATATCATCACTTACGTGCAGTGATTTCTCCAGATTCTCTGAACCTTTTGATGATTTTCCGGACCGTAGATGGTAAAATCTCTAAATTCCTTGCAATAGCTCGTTGAGAAATGTTGTTCTAAAACTGTTCGACAATTTGCTTACAAATTGGTGACCCTCGGCCCATCCTTGTTTGTGAATTACTTAGCATTTCATGGGAACTGTTTTTATACCCAATCATGGCACCCACCTGTTCCTAATTAGCCCGCACACCTGTGGGATGTTCCAAATAAGTGTTTGATGAGCATTTCTCAACTTTATCAGTATTTATTGCCACCTTTCTCAACTTCTTTGTAACGTGTTGCTGGCATCAAATTCTAAAGTTAATGATTATTTGCACAAAAACAAATATCTATCAGTTTTAACATCAAATATTTTGTCTTTGTAGCATATTCAACTGAATATGGGTTGAAAATGATTTGCAAATCATAGTATTCCGTTTATATTTACATCCAACACAATTTCCCAACTCATATGGAAACGGGGTTTGTAAATGTTATCGCCAGTTCAAGCAGTCCTGCAGCATTTTTACTGGTGTAGAGCTGGACAGCCAGCTAACATCTTAATGTCTTTCAAGTCTTTTAGTCAAGTTTGTTTTACAAGCGATAAACATGGTAGGATATAAACCACTAGGCAGTCACGTGCTGTCAGGGGAGGCAAGTGAGGCAGGGCCTCACCTGCCACCAGGTGGCTTAACAATGAGATGTTCCAAAAATATTTAATAAAATAAAATAAGTTTTTATATTTTTCTTTTGGTTTATGCTTTTTATGTAATTGTTGTGTGGTTCCTGTATATTTTGATAATTTTCATGGTCAAAATCGAGGAAATTCCATGCTTCCTGATCAAGACAATGCAGCAGATGAGAAGTGAGGCAGACAGTGTGTATTGGGCGTGTGCGTGCGAGGGGGCACATGTTTGTTGCCACGTGGAAAAGGCAGGTCTTGAAGCAGTAAGAAGTTCTTCCTCAAGGTAGGGGGCGATATATTTTCAACTTGCAGTTCAATCCCTCAGCAGTACACTGACTCACCACGCTGAGAGAAGTGGGGGCGCTCAAGCTAGCAGACACAGGTCTCTCCAGCGGAAGCCAGCTTTTTTTTTTTTAAACTGTATTTATAACAAAAATGGCATTTTTATTAGACTAAGCCAACGTTTGTGGGTGTTATTTGTTAGATGCAAAAATATTGTTTAATTTTCTTGCAATGAAATTGAATCAAATGAAAGTTTCTGCCAATATGGAGGATTATATACTGTATCCAAGATGAAATACTTCTTTAAAATGGACTTTAAGATAAAATGAATGCGATCATACAAAGTATATTTTCATGGAGGAGAGCTATTGCTGCTTCAGATACAAATACAGAAAGGTACGATACACTCACAATACTTGATTTATTTTGTTAAAAGCAAATGGGACCAACAAGTATATAAAAACAACTTTATTAAATTGTTTTTGGAGCCATTTATCATATCATAATATCATTATGATAACGTTTTTATGAAATCAAATAACTCCTTTTTTTTCCCTGTTACTCTAATGTGCAACCTAAATCAACAATGACTAGAGCTGCACATATGAATTTAAGTAAAAAAAAAAAAAAAGAAGAAAAAAAAGTATGGTGTTTAGTTCACCGCACGTCACTGCTTCTAGGAGATAGCAGCTACACATTAGCTAAGCACACAATAGCACAAAAACAAGACGTACGTAATACATTTGTCAAGATCCCACATGGCAGTTTTGGAATTTGTTATTTGTTTTGTGTTTCTATTTCCTGTGGGTTTGTTTGATTGATTGATTGATACTTTTATTAGTAGATTGCACAGTACATTACATATTCCGTACAATCAACCACTAAATGGTAACACCCGAATAAGTTTTTCAACTTGTTTAAGTCGGTGTCCACGTTAATCAATTCATGGGAGCACTATCAACACTCTTGCTACGGACTTGTAATCAAGAACACATCAGCTGGTGATCACTAATTGGGAGGCTCCTAATGGCCATTGTCGTCCTTTCAACTTTCTTTCATTATTTGTTATAACGATACATATCAAAATATATTATTTGGCATATAAATGATAACAGAACCAATTCGAAACAAGTAACAAAGGCTCATAATTGTGCTGTTTATGCATGCGGTAACATATTATATCGGTGTATGTGCATGTTTAAAGGCCTACTGAAACCCACTACTACCCACCACACAGTCTGATAGTTTATATATCAATAATGAAATATTAACATTGCAACACATGCCAATACGGCCTTTTAAATTACAATTTTAAATTTCCGGGAGTTTCGTCTTGGAAACGTCGTGTAATGATGACGTGTACGCAGGATGTCACGGGTTTTCAGGAAGTATGAGCGCTACGCACACACAGGCAAAAGTCGTCTGCTTTAACGGCATAATTACACAGTATTTTATAGATCTGTGTTGCTGAATCTTTTGCAATTTGTTCAATTAATATTGGAGAATTCACAGTAGAAAGATGGAGTTGGGAAGCTTTAGCCTTTAGCCACACAAACACACGGTGATTCCTTGTTTAAAATTCCTGGAGGTGAAACTTTCCTATGGATTGGGGCGGCATAGCTCGGTTGGTAGAGTGGCCGTGCCAGCAACTTGAGGGTTGCAGGTTCGATTCCCGCTTGTGCCATCCTAGTTACTGCCGTTGTGTCCTTGGGCAAGACACTTTACCCACCTGCTCCCAGTGCCACCCACACTGGTTTAAATGTAACTTAGATATTGGGTTTCACTATGTAAAGCGCTTTGAGTCACTTGAGAAAGGCGCTATATAAATATAATTCACTTCACTTCACATCAGAGCGTGGTCAAGAGAACATGGATCCCGACCACATGTCAACCAGCAGGTTTCGGTGAGAAAATTGTGGTTAAAAAGTCAGTTCTTACCGGAGAAAAGCTGAGCTTGTGCCGTCCATAGCTGCCGTCGACTCCCCTGAGACACTGTGCGTCAACACACCCGTGGAGACACCCTTTCGACTATCAGTGAAGTGAAGTATATTTATATAGCACTTTTCTGTAGCGACTCAAAGCGCTTTACATAGTGAAACCCAGTATCTAAGTTACATTTAAACCAGTGTGGGTGGCACTGGGAGCAGGTGGGTAAAGTGTCTTGCCCAAGGACACAACGGCAGTGACTAGGATGGCGGAAGCGGGAATCGAACCTGCAACCCTCAAGTTGCTGGCACGGCCGCTCTACCAACCAAACAATACCGACCACGGTACTGTTAAACTCACTAAAACACTAGCAACACAATAGAAAGATAAGGGATTTCCCAGAATTATCCTAGTAAATGTGTCTAAAAACATCGGAATCCGTCCCAATGCAATCACGTTTTTTTTTGTTGTTGTTTTTTTTGTAGTCCGTCGCTATCAATATCCTCAAACACGAATCTTTCATCCTCGCTCAAATTAATGGGGAAATTGTCGTTTTCTCGGTCCGCATAACACTTTTTGTTGGAGGCTCCCATTAAAAACAAAGTGAATATGTGAGGAGCCATCAAACATGTGACGTCATCGTCTGCGACTTCCGGTAGATGCAGGGCTTTTCTCTTAGCACCAAAAGTTACAAACTTTATCGTGGATGTTCTCTTCTAAATCCTTTCAGCAAAAATATGGCAATTTCGCAAAATGATCAAGTATGACACATAGAATGGACCTGCTATCCCCGTTTAAATAAGAAAATCTCATTTCAGTAGGCCTTTAAATGTGTATGTTGCTGATGATAGTGAGAGGTGGGTCATCGGTGTATTGTTTTTAAGTCTGTAAAGCACTTTGTGTTGCATTTTTTTTATGCATGAAAAGCACTTTAAGAAACAGTTTGATTGATGTTGCTCGATTTTTATAATTTTCTTAAAAATATTTTTAATCTACTTGTTGATTTACTGTTGATATATGGTTACTTTCTGTTTGAACAATTCTGTTAAAATGTAATAATCACTTATTCTCTTGCGGTTTAGATACTTTATATTCATTTTGGGTGGTACTAGAAATTTGGGTATTGTTACAGTACCAAGTAGTTACATGGGCAGTATTGGTCATACCAACCCTAATCAGCTACTTAATGTTTTTAACATCATTAAATGATCAAGTTTTTCATGTAATTTGATCTGATTTAATTGAGAAGTGCAATTTAACAAAAACACAGAGTGGCCGATAATAAATATATGTGGAACGCAAAGATGTGGCATGAATGGCAATAGACTTGCACAAGACGAATGGCTGGGGGATATACATAGGGGTAGTGATGAGTAATACTGAAGAACACCTGGGCAGACATAAAGCTTTGATAGCAGAACCCACCTGCAACGGACAGGTCCTAATGGCCTGAAAGAAGTTCAGGATGAACAGCATGAAAATTATTAATGAGTCTGCGGCCCACGATAAACGAGAAGGGCACCCACTGCCGCTCTTTAAGCCCACACCCTTCCTAGTCAACCAAGTACTGGCTAGCTGCCGTTTGACCGTGTAGACAGGAACCAAAGGGCTTCTCTTCGCAGGCTTAATCTGACTGATGTGATACGATGAGTGTTCTCCCATGAGATTAATAATCTTGGTAATAGGAATAGGGGCTGACAAACCTGAGAGCAAGCTTCTTAGACTCAACCCACAGAGGGAGATTGGTGGACAACCAGACATTCTGGCCAACAGCATAGTGGGGTAGTTGTTCTCTTGCCGCAGGCCGCAGATTTTTAAACATCAGACTCTTATCATAGTTCCAAACCGGTAGATAACGTTGATAACCCTCCACTTCTCCCACGCGTCAATTGTGCATTCAGCAGCAAACGTTGCGCCAGGACAGGCAGGTTCCACTGAACCTGAGCTTCTGGTCGAGAAGATCTTGTCAATTGACAAGTTGATCAATTCAATGTTTTAGATTTGGAGAACAGTGCAAAAGAGAAGTTCTTGGAAATTTAAGACAAAACGAGAAAAACAAGCCAAGCACAGAAAGATAAGGGAGGAAAGAGGGGAGTGTCCGCCATCAGTGAGAGCTAGAAAGCAACTCATTATTATAATCACATTATTATTATAATTCGGCCATCTTGGAGGGGTTAAGCCTCCCCTGTCTTTAAAACCTTGTGACACCTCTGCTTCAAACTTTAATCAAGGGTCGTTGAACGCACAGTTATATGCAAAAGTGAAACTTAAACATAACTTTGTCCGATGCTGCCACAAATTGATTTAATTTATTCTTACTGTTGGGATCTGTTACTCCAGATCATTCCTTGTTTCTGTTGTGTGCGTGTTTCTTCAGTGTTTGGTTTCACTTCCTGTCCTGCACTCTTATTTCGGTAGCTCTTTTTGTTTGGTTGGTGTTTTCCTGAGCACATTTCCCTGCACCTGTTTTCTGCTGGCAATTAGGACTATTTAAGTTGGTCCTAAGCATCATTCTTTGTTCGGATATTATTCTTTCTATGGTGATGTCAAGTATGAACGTACTTTGTGGACGGCACCTGCTCCACACATACCATGATTTTTCTGCCGTTGGGCAGCATTCAGTCTTTGTTCACTTTTTAGCCTGTTTAGTATAGTTTAGTCATGCAGAGCCAAACCTATGCGTCAATGCCCTTCCTAAGGGCACTAGTCTTTTGTTTTAGTTTTGTTTAGTGCATTAAACAAACTATATTCCCAGATGTTGGCGTTGTGTCCTAATGCATAAATGTGAGCTTTTATGACATGACGTCTGTGTTGAGTGAACAGTGAAGTGTTCTATGCTGTGTTTGGTGCAACCAGTAAGAATGAACCATTTTATATTTTTGCAAGAGATTGTCGGTTGTGTTACATATTGTTAATTTGATTCAAATAACTTTATTATTGAACTTTGACGGCAACATTTATTTTATTCTATCTTTTATGAATGTGTCTTTTTTATCTAATGGTTTTAAAGGAGTCATATTTTAATTTGTTTTCTACATAAGAAACACTTCCTTGCGGTCTACCTGAATTGTAATTAATGGCGGTTAATTGGTGAAAAATGTGCATTGATTTTGTTTTATTGACATTTTTTCACGGCATGTTTTTCTTCCTTTTAAAACAGTTCGTTTTGAGAGGAGATACAAATGAACATCTCCTCACTAAGACTGGAATATACTCTTGTGTCGCTAAGCTGACGTCTTCCCTGACATCGTCTTGTTCGATTTATAGTTCTTCTGTGAGGGTTGGTGCCAGACATGTAATTGTCTTCCAAAACATTAAGGAGCATTGTCTCCCAATTTAAGCAATCGCGTGTTTCCTTTGTGTACTGAGTGACGTCAACCACTGAACCACAATAATGTTGTGGAACTAATCATTCACAATCATCAGTTTACTTTTAATGGACATTTTACTTATAAACCAGAGGAACATACTTTGTGAAGATGGACTGTTCAACTTCTGAACGACTCGCGGCAGAGGAAGCTATTATTATCTAGTCGGTTATTCGGGACATGGGACAAGAGAAAGCTAAAATGAAATTGTAAAAACTGTTAAATAACTATTGTGAATTAACCATGTGCTGGTGCGAATCGTAATGGTTATGTTCAGAGTTCATCCATCCATCTTCTTCCGCATATCCGAGGACAGGTCGCGGGGGCAGCCACCTAAGCAGGGAAGCGCAGACTTCCCTCTTCCCAGCCACTTCGTCCAGCTCTTCCTGTGGGATCCCGAGGCGTTCCCAGGCCAGCCGGGAGAGATAGTCTTCCCAATGTGTGCTGGGTCTTTCCCGTCACCTCCTACCGGTCAGACGTGCCCGAAACACCACCCTAGGCATCTTGAGCTCCTCTCGGATGGCAGAGCTTCTCACCCTATCTCTGAGGAAGAGCCCCGCCAACCGACGGAGGAAACTCATTTTGGACTTTTGTACACGTGATCTTGTCCTTTCGGTCATAACCTAAAGCTCATGACTATAGGTGAGGATGGGAACATAGATCGACCAGTAAATTGAGAGCTTTGCCTTCCGGCTCAGCTCCCTCTTCACCACAACGGATTGATACAGCGTCCGCATTACTGACTCCGCATCAATCCGCCTGTTGAAGTCACGATCCACTCTTCCCTCACTCGTGAACAAGACTCCAAGGTAATTGAACTCCTCCACTTGGGGCAAGATTTCCTCCCCAACCCAGAGATGGCACTCCACCCTTTTCCGGACGAGAACCATGGACTCGGACTTGGAGGTACTGATTTTCATCCCAGTTCGCTTCACACTCGGCTGCGAACCGATCCAGTGAGAGCTGAAGATATTGGCCAACCAGATGAAGCCATCAGGGCCACATCATATGCAAATAGCAGAGACCTAATCCTGCAGCCACCAAACCGGATACCCTCAACGCCCTGACTGCGCCTAGAAATTCTGTCCATAAAAGTTATGAACAGAATCGGTTACAAGGGGCAGCCTCGGTGGAGTCCAACCCTCACTGGAAACGGGTCCGACTTACTGCCGGCAATGCGGACCAAATTCTGACACTGACTATACAGGGAGCGGACCGCCACAATAAGACAGTCCGTTACTCCATACTCTCTGAGCACTCCCCACGGGACTTCCCGGGGTACACGGTCGAATGCCTCCTCCAAATCCACAAAGCACATGTAGACTGAATGGGCAAACTCCCATGCACCCTCAAGAACTCTGCCGAGAGTGTAAAGCTGGTCCACAGTTCCACGACCAGGATGAAAACCACACTGTTGTTCCTGGATCCGAGGTTCGACTATCCGGCGTAGCCTCCTCTCCAGTACACCTGAATAGACCGTACCGGGAAGGCTGAGGAGTGTGATCCCACGATAGTTCTCTGGTTCCCCTTTTTAAAGGGAGGAACCACCACCCCGCTCTGCCAATCCAGAGGTACCGCCCCCGATGTCCAACCGATGTTGCAGAGTAAAACAGCCCCACTGCATCCAGAGGCTTAAGGAACTCCGGGCGGATCTCATCCACCCCTGGGGCCTTGCCATCGAGGAGCTTTTTAACTATCTCGGCAATCTCAGCCCCACAAATAGGAGAGTCCACCACAGATTCCCCAGGCACTGCTTCCTCATAGGAAGATGTGCTGGTAGGATTGAGGAGGTCTTCGAAGTATTCCCTCCACCGATCCACAACATCCGCAGTCGAGGTCAGCAGAACACCATCCCCATCATACACGGTGTTGACGTTGCACAGCTTCCCTTTCCTGAGGCGGCGGATGATGGTCCAGAATCGCTTCAAAGCTTTTCGGAAGTCGTTTTCCATGGATTCCCCGAACTCCTCCTATGTCCGAGTTTTTGCCTCCGCGACCACTGAAACCGCACACCGCTTGGCCTGTCGGTACCTGTCTGCTGTCTCTGGAGTCCTATGAGCCAAAAGAGCCCGATAGGACTCTTTTTTTAGCTCGATGACACCCCTCACCGCGGGACCAGCGGGTTCTGAGATAACCGCCACGACAGTCACCAACCACCTTGCGGCCACAGCTCCAATCGGCCGCCTCGACAATAGAGGTGCGGAACTTCGTCCACTCGGACTCAATGTCCAGCGCCTCCTTCGTGACATGTTCAAAGTTCTTTCGGAGGTGGGAATTGAAACTTTCTCTGAAAGGAGACTATGCCAGGTGTCCCAGCAAACCCTCACAATGCGTTTGGGTCCGCCAGGTCTGTCCGGCATCTTTCAGATGATCAGAGTTCACATATGTGTAAATATACTGTGCCTGAAAGATTATTGATGGAGATTGAGAAGTGTTGTGTGTGAGAGAAAGAGACGTGTGCGCACGAGAAAGAATATGGGTCGCAATTGAACCTGATGTTTGCACAAGATTGACAATGAAAATTGAAAAGAGTGTCCAACTTTGTGACTTCTCCCCAGCGACAGAATTCGCTGAACAAAGACATACAGTAATTTTATTTTGAGGCACACCGAGATATTACGTACACAATATCTGTTGTCATGCAATTGTTTAGTCATTGTTGTTTAATTTCATACAATAATTTGTCAATTTCGAAGACAAAGTCTGTTCGCCTGTGTTTAGGGACCCTGCTTGGCAAAAAATGACTAATCACAAGTCGGTGTTCTGCATCGCCAGCGAGGCAAACCTAGGATTTTTGGGAGGTGTACGTATGACATCAACTGTCTTTCAACCATTTCTAAGAGACTGCAATTTAGCGTCAACAAATAACAGGAGTTAGAAACATTCTGGTCACAGAGGGTGACAAGAATACCATTTGTTCACAACTGAATGGAATGCTCACGCAGGCGATTCTGACTATTTTGGACTGGTAGTCGATCCACAGCGATCAGTGTGCTACACAATTCCTCAATGCTAACAAGGGGAATTTACACTTTGATTGATTGAGACTTTTATTAGTAGATTGCACAGTACAGTACATATTCCGTACAATTGACCACTAAATGGTAACACCCGAATACATTTTTCAACTTGTTTAAGTCGGGGTCCACGTTAATCAAATCATTGTAATTGATAGTAAACTTCAACAACTGCTTTTGCCTTTGACAGGTAGGGTTGTTTGTTTGCATTAAAACAGTTGATAGAGCGAAACCATCCTTGCCCAGGCACACACTCCTGGTTTTTCGAGCATAAATATTTGGGGTTTTGGCACCAGCCGCTGCACTAAATCTGAACAATCTAAGTCTATGAGCACGAACTGATGAAGCCTACTCAGATGAGCGGATAAACATCTTCCAAGACAAACCAAGCAGTCCAGTTGCTGTTGATTAATTAGCTTAGAATGTATTTTACCGTTGCCTATATATTGACGATACTTACTGAATATTCATGCATGATTGGTTTGTATAGATTAGGGTTGCACAATTAATCTAAAACGTTTTTTTTTTCTCTCCGCATTCACCGGCATTTCAGTGACAGCCATGTTTTTGCCAATCAGAATTGTTGAGCCTTACATTTGTTGGTCTGTTGCTTCAAACGGGAAGAAATATTTTGCAACGCTCTTAGCACCTGAGTGCGTTTATTTAACAGTGAAATTAACAATCTTTTTCACAGTACAGAGAGCCTCGTGACTCGCCAATCAGAAGTACCGCTGAGTAACACAAATTTTAAGGGGGAAAAGAATTATAAATTCATATGTCTTGTTGTGGGAATATTACAGTTTCATCGACATGGACGAACAGGCGAAAATGCCGTCGTGATAACAATAAACAAAAAGACAACGTCTGACCTCATTTTTCCAACTAGGAAAAAATGCACTTAAAGATGTTCAATATCTATTCAGCTGTAATAAGCGTTACCTTATTTACCTATTCTGTGTCAGACTATATGTACATTAAAAAAATGTCTTCTCTTACGTCAAAATATTTTAAAATGTCTGCGTAAATGAGGTACATTTTTTGTTTGTTTATTTATTTAGGATGACAAAAGTATTAACTTTCCAACTAGAGTGCAAAGGTAAACACTTCTACAGTAACAAGGAATAAAAGTTGATATCCTCTTAAATGTTTATTTGCATTATTACTATATATTATGATTACATACACTATATAGTTGTTTGGCTTATCTATTCAGTTTAAGAGCATGATGTAGACAAATAATCTGGCTATATCTGGATACAGCCAAATATTGTTTGAAGTAAATTATTGTATATTGTTAAAATGTGTGACACCATGAGACACTATGTGACACTATGTGGCACTATGCTTAAATCATATGTGGAATGAATCTCTGTTGTTGCTGAAATGTTGCAGCTGTGAAAATGTAGACAAAACTTCTAGACAGGCTGAGATTACCTGGTGTAAAACAATTAGACAATCTAAAGAGGTAAACAAAGGGGGCTGGGCAAGGTCAGGGCTTTTTGGAGATTAGCAATAGACTGATAAATCATACCAACCGTGTTGATGGATAACCACTTTGCTCACGGGAAACAGCAATTAACAAATAAAGAGACAGATACTGACACGGACTAGACAGCAAAGCCTCGAGTTGTAATATTCTCCCAACTTGGTATAAGTTCTTGTCTCCCACACGACCCATCATGCATGTGTGCTGACTGTTCTGACAACAACCCAGAGAGCCTCTGTACGTATATGTCTTTGTGTTGATGCAAATGTAACTGATAATGTATGGAAAAGAGTGTCTGACAACTTTCTTCTCCCTCTGATCAATGGACTCTTGATCATCCTGACCAATTTTCTCTCACCAGCAGGTAGTAACTTTTGTTTTCTTCCTGATCGTAGCAGTGACAAAACTGTGCCTTGCACTTTATAATTGTCTGCGCAGTTGCTCTTGGGACCTAAAGCTGCTTTGATATGGCTCCGAATGATTTTCCTGACTTGTTTAAGTCAATGATTTGTTTTTTTCAGATCTGTGCTGAGTTCTTTTGACTTTCCCATTATCACGTTTGTAACCAGGTCTAATGACTGCATCACATGAGCCCTATTTAAATAGGCTCAGTGAAGTCAACAGGTGTCTTCAATCATAATCACACACATGAAGTTAAGAAGCCATTCCATGAAGCTAATTTGATTTGATGGTCACTTTTCTACATAACCAAACTTGATAATGTATGTTGCTGCATGTATACTTTTGACCCAGCAGATTTACTCACATTTTCAGCAGACCCATAATCAATTCATAAAAGAACCAAACTTCATGAGTGTTTTTTGTGATTAACAATTTCCAATCATGCTATCACAAAAACATGAGAGTTGCAGAAGATTACGGAAACTCAAGAAAGCCATGACCTTCTGTTCTTTAAAAGTGTATGTAAACTTTTGACCGCGACTATATATACGGATGGATATATATATATATATATATATATATATACATATATATATATATATATATATATATATATATATATATAAAATATATAAATATATTACCTGCTCGTCCATTGCCAAACAGTAGGCAGTGATTCAATTAAATTGAGTTTTTAGGTAAATAATTTTTTATTTTGCCGGAAGTCAGAGACGCAGTTGTCCTATATTCTACGGCTGAGTTATCAACACAGCAAACTAAGCTCAAATTCATATCATTTCTACCACGTTTCAACCTACAGTTATTACTTACTCTTTCATCGTCTCCTCCGTTGCTATAAATAGTTGGCACCGAGCCGTCCGCTAAAATTAGTTTTTCAGTAAATCCATCCTTTTGTGAAGGTCTGTGGTTGACACAAACAATTTTTTTTTTTAGCACACACTCTAAACTACTTCTTAAAGGCACATTGCCACAAAACAAAAAAAATTACCCAGGCACTTCTTACTTCTTCAGATGGAACTGGAGGTTTGAAAAATGTCCTGAATTTGGTAACACAATCAGTAACAGCATTTTCATTCTTTGAGTCTTATCTTGGCTATTTTGTCGTCTAAACCACAGATGCGCGAGGAAAACAGTTTGTGTTGATTTAAACCATATATTGATAATCCGGAGACAGTGTTCCCATTTGGTGAGATCACTAATATTGCACATTTCAAACGGACCGTTCGTAGGAAGTAGGCAGGAAGGCAAGTTTGTTTTCTAAAAATATCTGCAATGCCTCCACGCTATGATTGAACATTTTAGGGACGTATGCAGATCCCTAATGCACAAAAGCAGGTAATATAATTTGGTTTTGCATGATTGTGCCCCTTTAAATGAATGAAAAAATATTCAAATCTTAATAAAAGCAATGCTCCATGACGTTTTTTTGCTGGGGGCCAGCCCAACCAAAGACAGGAAAAAAAACCAACTAAGTGACTAAGCGAGTCGACACTGTTCTAGGATGTTTACCAGCCCCCCTGCCAATGTCAGGTTTGTGTAGATGAGCGATAATCCGTCCGGAGAGACTGAAATGTCCAATACCTGCTCATCCAGCCAGGGCTCCGTGAAGCTCGTCCATCCTTCCGTAGAGAGAGAACATTTCTCCCATGAAAACTGATTGCGGACCCAACCTCTACCCTCTCTCCCAAAGCTCAACGCCAGATACTGAAGGATTTGACTATGTTTATTGCTAGCATACACATACACCTAATAAAATTAATATATTGATATTACCGACATATATCTGCATGCTAACTTATATTATATTAGTAAGTATCACTGTAAATGGTTAGTTTTAAAGTAACACATATAAAGGAACTCAAAGAACTCCGGCTTATTAGTGATTCCCAGAGCCCCAAAAAAGTCTGCGGGCTATAGAGTGTTTTCTATTCGGGCTCCAGTACTCTGGAATGCCCTCCCGGTAGCAGTTAGAGATGCCACCTCAGTAGAAGCATGTAAGTCCCATCTTAAAACTCATTTGTATACGCTAGCCTTTAAATAGACCCGCCTTTTAGACCAGTTGATCTGCCGTCTCTTTTCTGCTCTGACCTCTTTTCCTGCGTGGAGAGGTTATTAGGTGACCACAAATGAGCGCTAGCTGTTCAAAGTTGGGACCCGTGATGGACCACTCATCTGTGCATCAGTTGGGGATGGCTCTGCGCTGCTGACTTGTCTCCACTCAAGATGATCCCCTGTGGCCCCACTATGGACTGGACTCTCACATTATTACTGGTGTAATGGATGTCGAATGGATCTGGTTGATAATGTGAGAGTCCAGTCCATAATGGGGCCAGCAGGGGATCATCTTGAGTGGGGACAAGTCATAGTATCCCATTGGGTTGAGTTTTTTTCTTCCCCGGATGTGGGATCTGAGCCGAGGGTGTTGTTGTGGCTTGAGCAGCCCTTTGAGACACTTGTGATTTATGGCTGTATAAATAAAGTTTGATTGACATTGATTTTGAAAGGAACGCACAACAGAGCCCTGACATGAGGGTGTGAGGTATTTGCGAACAGTAATAATCATCGAAAGGTAGTCAATTGGGACAAAGACAACCCAACACCCCGTTGGATTAGAATATATCCGACTTTGAGGAGAAAGAAAAGACAGACATTTGTGAGGATTCAGGATGTCTCCTTTTCCCTGCTTGTGGCCATGAGGGAATTGTATTTCTTTGTTTCAAACAATCACACTGTAAAATAAATCTAAAGTGGTGAATGTGAAAATTAACAACGACTTGGTGAGCTTTATTAGAGATAAAAGAACACTGGTTGGAGAAAAAGTTAATAATTTATTCTTCCTCGGGGGGCCGTAACAGAAAATAATTGAGAAGCACTGGGTTAGTACATGAACATGGCTAATTTAAAAAAGGTGTTGACATACACCATTATGATGGACGTTGTCATAAGTGTACTTTGTGAGGAAGTGCGTACATAAAACCATTGGATTAAGAAGTTGGTTAAGGCTTGTAATGTTTGGTCTGCTACTGGTTGGTTTCCTCTGAAAGGTATGCCTATTGCTGAAGATAGGTTAAATGTCAAAACAGGTTTGGATAGAAAATGAACTGAGGCAAAGTGGAACAAAGCTAAGGCTGCTACATGGAGGAAGGCATTGACTGAAATGGCTGAATTAACAGCAGAAACAGCCTTCCAAGATGGCAAGAGATTGCTCAGATGATGGTCAAAGGCAGCTGTAGTGGAAAAAGGAAAGACAATGTGTGTGCAGAAAAGGGAGGTTGAAATACGAAATAATAGAAAAACAGTGGGTAAAGTGATATTAAAATATGTTGGAAAAAGGAGACAAGCCTAAGCTTCGAAATGCAGGAAGGGAGCAAAGGACAGTGAGCAATTTAGGTTTCGAGAGTTTAAGGCCATGAACATACCTCAAGCAAAATGTTCCTTTCTACCCTGATTTGGATTATGTAAATCATGGGTCTCAAACTCAATTTACTTGGGGTCCACTGGTTGCAAAAACTGGTTGAGGCTGTGCCGCAAGAAAAGATTTCTTAAAAACATCTAACATACACTTTTTAATAAATTCCTCTTCTATGAAAGGCTATCCCACCCTAGCAACATACTTGCCAAACTTCCCAATTTTTGGGGGAGACTCCCGAATTTCAGTGCCCCTCCCGAGAGTCTCCCAGGGCAACCATTCTCCCGAACTTTGTCACGATTTTCACCCAGACGACAACATCAAGGACGTGCCGTGGTAGCACTGCCTTAAACGTCCACTTTTTCACCTTATAAATAGTGTCCCGGCCCAGCCACATATTGTATCAGGCTTCGGTTTTCACCTTATAAATAGTGTCCCGGCCCAGCCACATATTGTATCAGGCTTCGGTGGACACACGTAAGAGACTGCAAGACATACTTGATCGACAGCCATACAGGTCACCCTGAGGGTGGCTGTGTAAACACGTTTAACACTGTTACAAATATGTGCCACACTGTGAACCCACACCAAACAAGAATGACAACCACATTTCGGGAGAACATCCGCACCGTAACACAACATAAACACAAGAGAACAAATACCCAGAACACCTTGCAGCCCTAACTCTTCCGGGCTACAATATACACCATACCCCGCCCCCCCAATTCCGCCCACCTCACCCGACACATGGTGGGGCGGGGGGGTTGATGTGTGGGAAGGCAGGGTGGGTGGTAGCAGGGGTGTATATTGTAGGAAGAATTAGGGCTACATGGGATCCTGGGTATTTGTTCTGTTGTGTTACGGTGCAGATGTTCTCTCGCAATGTGTTTGTCATTCTTATTTGGTCTAGGTTCACAGTGTGGCGCATATTTGTAACGGTGTTAAAGTTGTTTGTATAGCCACCCTCAGTGTAACCTGTATGGCTGTTGATCAAGTATGTCTTGCAGTCACTTAAGTGATTACAGAAGTCAAACATAGCATGCGACTGGACTGGCACGCTGTACATACAGGTTTTAGAGGGCGACAAAGACAGTGCCATCACGGCATGCCCTCAATATCGTTATCAGGGTGAAAACCTGTAAACGTTAGAGAGAATGATTGCCCTGTAAATCGAGAATCTCCTGTAAAAATCGGGAGGGTTTGCAAGTATGTCGCTGTCAAGCGCCATTCATATAAATCTCGCGGGCCGCACGAACATTAAATTTCCATATTAAGGTGCGGGCCGCAAAATAACGTCTGAGACCCCTGATGTAAATGCTGTGCCTGATACTATTGCCCCTCTATTTCTTTTAAAGACTGCTGCACCTATAGAGGAAGGAACTGTTCTATTGGAGGCAGCTACACTAAATGACTATGTAAAGGAGTTTGAACAGTTCAAAATGGACATTGCGAAAGTTAAGGGGTGTGTGTTTGTTAAAACAAACAGAGATGACTTAACCCACTTACCAACTTCCCCTGAAAAAGAAGGCAACAATGAAAATGATGATGATGTGACATGTAAGTTGACTGCTTCACTGCCCGCCATTGCAAAGACAATACATTCCACTTTAGAAGAATACTCCTCCCACTACTGAGGTTCGCACCAACTTGAGTAACCGCTGCACAGTTTTGTCCAGTGTCCTCGTTGTTCTAAAATCAAGTGGTCTTCAGTTTAGTCCTCGGTGACATTGTGAATTGCATACTTTGTTAAGCCAGCTCTAAGTCTTGTCAAACGGTGCTGCTCCATGGATTACAGTTTTTGCAAAACTTACTGCTGCTGACATATTGGCAATGGATGACGGCAGGTCAGTTGTTTTCTCATTAGAAGGGTGTAATACAGCCAAGCAGATTGATAGAGCTGCGCAAATTCGACTGCTTCCTGATACAGAACCTCTTAACAGACACAATGCGTAATGGTCAGCTTCGCCTGAAAACTGTCCTACAACACCCGAAGCAGCCTCTTTGACAGGCATGAATTACAAACCTTTTGCAAACATTTTTTTTTTTGCAAATTATCATTAACTTTAGAATTTGATGCTAGCAACACGTGAAAAAGAAGTTGGGAAATGTGGCAATAAATACTGAAAAAGTTGAAGAATGCTCATCAAACACTTATTTGGAACATCCCACAGGTGTGCAGGCTAATTGGGGACAGGTGGGTGCCATGATGGAGTATAAAAACAGCTTCCCAAAAAATGCTCAGTTTTTCACAAGAAAGGATGGGGCAAGGTACACCCCTTTGTCCAAAACTGTGTGAGCAAATAGTCATACAGTTTAAGAACAACGTTTCTCAAAGTGCAATTACAAGAAATTTAGGGATTTTAACATCTACGGTCCATAATATCATCAAAAGGTTCAGAATATCTGGAGAAATCACTCCACATAAGCGCATGCTTGCCAAACCTCCCAGATTTTCCGGGAGACTCACGAAATTCAGCGCCTCTCCCGAAAACCTCTGAGGACAAATTTTCTCCCGAAAATCTTCCGAAATTCAGGCAGAGCTGGAGGCCACGCCCCCTCCAGCTCCATGCGGACCTGAGTGAGTACAGCCTGTTTTCACGTCTGCTTTCCTACAATATAAATGGCGTTTCTTTCCAATTATGTTATAACTTTAGAATTATTGAGGGCGAGTTCTTGGTTTCTTAAGTGGGTTTATTTTTAGGCGGTTTCATTAACGTCCTCCCAGCGCTGTAACGTTTTCGTCTACCGTAAAGCAGTTTGTCTGCTGTAAACTGCAATGTTGTGACACTCTTAAACAGGACAATATTGCCATCTACTGTACATGCACCACAACACCTCCAGGCAACACTTCCATGCAACTTCAACTGTAATACCCTCCTCCATTCACGTCCCCCCGATTGTAAATAACCTAATATAAATAATCGAATGTATTTCTAATATATATACTTGTTCTTATGCTATCTGAACTCACTATGTTCTCTGCTTGCTGTACATATCCTACCAGTAATACCTACACTGTTTCAAAGTCCATTTCTAGCTATTGTTGATGACTAAAGTACTGATATCAACAAAAGCTCCTCATCCCACCCCCCGGATTGTAAATAATGCAAATAATTCAATGTATATACTACAAACCCCGTTTCCATATGAGTTGGGGAATTGTGTTAGATGTAAATATAAACGGAATACAATGGTTTGCAAATCATTTTCAACCCATATTCAGTTGAATATGCTACAAAGAAACTTTTTTTTTTTTGCAAATAATCATTAACTTTAGAATTTGATGCCAGCAACACGTAACAAAAAAGTTGGGAAATATGCCAATAAACACTGACAAAGTTGAGGAATTCTCATCAAACACTTATTTGGAACATCCCACAGGTGTGCAGGCTAATTGGGAACAAGTGGGTTCCATGATTGGGTATAAAAGCAGCTTCCGTGAAATGCTCAGTCATTCACAAACAAGGATTGGGAAACGTCACCACTTTGTGAACAAATGCATGAGCAAATTGTCAAACAGTTTAAAAACAACATTTCTCAACTGGTTATTGCAAGAAATTTAGGAATCTCACCATCTACGGACTGTAATATCATCAAAAGGTTCAGAGAATCTGGAGAAATCACTGCACGTAAGCGATCATATAAAAAGCTACATCAGTGTGTAAAGGATATCACCACATGGGCTCAGGAACACTTCAGAAAACCACTGTCAGTAACTACAGTTTGTCGCTACATCTGTAAGTGCAAGTTAAAACTACTATGCAAAGCCAAAGCCATTTATCAACGACACCCAGAAACGCTGCCGGCTTCTCTGGGCCCGAGCTCAGCTAAGATGGACTGATACAAAGTGGAAAAGTGTTCTGTGGTCTGACGAGTCCACATTTCAAATTGTTTTTTGGAAACGGTGAACGTCGTGTCCTCCGGACCAAAGAGGAAAAAAAACTATTAGAGCTGTTCTAGGTGCAAATTTGAAAAGCCAGCATCTGTGATGGTATGGGGGTGTATTAGTGCCCAAGGCATGGGTAACGCTATACGCCGTATAGCGTTGCTATAAAAAGTAGCATTACTGCTAATATGTAGCGTCATTTGAAAAGTCACTAGCTAGAGCAGGGGTAGGGGGCCTATGGCTCTAGAGCCAGATGTGGCTCTTTTGATGACTGCACTTGGCTCTCAGATAAATCTTATCTGGCATTGCTTAACACGATAAGTAATGAATAATTCAGCTGGTAATCACAGTGTCAAAAATAACGTTAAATATACAAACCATTCTCATGCATTTTCATCCATCTATCCGGTTTCTACCGCACGTGTTCAAGAAGTTGGATTAATGGTAAGAAGTATTTTATTTATTTTTGGTTAGGCTCAGAATAACAATGTTATTAAAAATAATATCAAAAGTCTTTGAAATGAGATTTAAATTTGATTCTAAAGATTTTCTAGATTAGCCAGAATAATTGTTTTGAATTCTAATCATAATAAGTTTGAAGAAATATATCACAAATATTCTTCTTCGAAAAAACAGAAACTAAAATGAAGAATTCAATTAAAATGTATTTATTATTCTTTACAATCAAATTTTGTTTTTCTTAAACATTGATTTAAATTGTCAGAAAAGAAAAGGAAGGAATTTAAAAGGTAATAAGGTATATGTGTTTAAAAATCCTAAAATACATTTTAATGTTGTATTTTTTCTCTAATAATGTCTTTCTGAAAGTTATCAATAAATCAATCAATCAATGTTTACTTATATAGCCCTAAATCACTAGTGTCTCATAGGGCTGCACAAACCACTACGACATCCTCGGTAGGCCCACATAAGGGCAAGGAAAACTCACACCCAGTGGGACGTCGGTGACAATGATGACTATGAGAACCTTGGAGAGGACGAAAGCAATGGATGTCGAGCGGGTCTAACATGATACTGTGAAAATTCAATCCACAATGGATCCAACACAGCCGCGAGAGAAGCAAAGTAAAAAAACAAATGAATTTATTTAAACAAGTGAAGACCAAGTCTTTAAAATATTTTCTTGGATTTTCAAATTCTATTTGAGTTTTGTCTCTCTTAGAATTAAAAATGGCGAGCAAAGCGAGACCAGCTTGCTAGTAAATAAATTATATTTAAAAAAAATAGAGGCAGCTCACTGGTAAGTGCTGCTATTTGACCTATTTTTTACAACAGACCAGCAGGCTACTCATCTGGTCCTTACGGGCTACCTGGTGCCCGCCGGAACCGCGTTGGTGACCCCTGAGTTAATCTAATCAGCTGTTGTCTTTAACAGTGAGCAGCCAGCGGAGGAGAGAAGTGGAAAAAACTGGAGAGAGACATCTGAAAAGATCATACCGAGAAGATTGTGCATTTTGACATATGCTGATTAAAAACTCTTGTCAAACAGCACGCATAACTCCTTTGACGTGGCATCCGTGGAACCGGTAGCGAAGGACTGCCACATACACTTTGTTGAAATGTCACATCTTTTCCTTCGTTTTTGCAGTCACCTTGCACGTATTTTGGTAAATCACCGCCGACATTATTTACCTCATCAAAATGGCTTTTTGCTGACACAGGCAATTAATATGCAGTGACGCAACACTTTGGAAACTCCTGGTTATGAAGGCGGCAGGGACGGAGGGGAGGAGAATAAAACAGGAACACTCCTTCTTCCTCCTTTTGTCGGTCCGCTGGGAAGAGGAGCTTAAGTACTTTAGTGCTGCAGTGTCTGTCTTTCATACATCAAACGATTTGTCTTATCCGCTTCATATTTTCCCCCTTCCGACCCTGTGCAGCCTGATAAGGCTTTGATGATGAAACGCAGAGGACATCCACCGCATTATATCCAAATTGGCATGCACATAGGTGTGTAGGATGTGTTTGGTGTTTGGAATTCATCAGCAATGTAATTTCAGACAAGCTCCTCTTCCGACAGCTTCACCAAAAGTCGTCTTTGTTACCACCTGTGCCTTCTTCACCATGCGTCATCCCCTTCTTTCTCGTCGGTCGTCTTTCATCTTTCTCCGTCCTCTCCAGCTCGCGACCTTGCTTGAATTAGTGCGACCAAATGAAGAGGATAATTAAGCGGGGAGGATTTCTCAGCCACCTCTAACAAGCTGTCGCCGAGTTATTTTGAGGAAAATACTTCAAAGAAATGCCGGGATGGTTCAAAAGCGAGACGAGGGGGTCTTTGTCCCCTTTAGTTTGATCCGGTGAGGTTCTCATTCCCAGCGTCTCGTGTCAAGAAATGGTAAATATGTGCACGTTGTTCACACAAGCAGTTCTACGGCCTCATTATACACACTGCAAATCTCCGGTACAAACAAAACACTCAAAAGATTAAATTGTGATCCATCCAAACATCCTGGCTATATTGTGGCCCTAAGCAGAATTACATAATTTAAAACAACTATCACACTTTTTTATTAATGCATTTAAAACAACTCTTATAGTTACTTAATCAAACATAAATTCAAATTGATGCATGTTTTGTGCTAAAACAAATGCATGGGAACAACATTGTTCAATAATTAATATTTATTTTGCACATCAACATAACTAAACATAAAGTCTTGGCACACATTTTGCGTCAATAAGCACAATGAAATGTAAATTGTAATCATACCGTGGAGGAGACGGTACTGAGACAGGGACGTCGCTTAGCTTGCAGAGTATTTATTAGTACAATAGAATGACATGTGTAGTTAATCCAAATACGTGTGGTGTGAAGCGTTCATGTGGTGATTGTCACCGGGAGTGCGTGTTGAGAAAGATGCAGAAGTCCATAAAGGGCAAGGCAGGCTCGGCGGTCCGTGGGCAGGCAAGTGGTCAGGGGCTGGAGCGGAGCGTCGTAGTCCAGGGGCAGATGAGAAGTCAAGATCCAGGGAAGCAGCAGGAAGTTGAGAGGGAATCCGGGAAGACGGGACACACACCACGAAACCAGGGAAGGGAGAGGAGCTGCAAGATGACAACACTGGACAAGACGCAATGAGCACAGAGGAGGGGAAACACAGAGAGCGGTGAAGCACATAGGCCAGGGGTCGGCAACCTTTACCACTTAAAGAGCCATTTTGACCCGTTTCACAATTTAAAGAAAACAACGGGAGCCACAAAACTCTTTTGAAATTTAAAATAAAATAACACTGTCTAATTCCCCTTTTATTCCCACAATTTCCCCCTCAGTCTTCCTTTTTTTCTCTCTCTATCCCCTCCTGGCTCCTGCTCCGGCCCGGCTGCACCAAATGATAATGTAAATACATTTAATAAAGTCAAATACAAATAAGGCAACAAGAGAAGTATCCTACACTTCTTTTTTGTAAAGTAAATCTGAGAGGCCGATATGGGCATCTACATTAACTATATGATTTGCCTGAGAAGCTGGACAGGACAAAAAAATAAATAAATAAATAATAAAAACTTTAAAAAAATTAAATAACACTGCATATTAAGTTTTTTTGCTTTGTGCTATGTATAAACAAACTATTTTGGGTTACATTTAAGAAATGAAAGAACGACTGCAGAGAAAATGAAATAAAATGTCTGCATGCAACAAAACGTTTTTAACTCCGAAAAAGACGTCAGGTTGAAGGTTAAGTAAAATACTTATTGTCTATTTATGTCCTCCTTGTAGTAATGAAAAAACTAAATGCCAAATTTAAATTTTCCACTGGCAGAGAACCAAAAATGCCGTCCTCTCTTTCTGTGCTGTCATCCTTTTACTGGCGCTGTGCAGTCAGCTGCCAACCTAAATAATAAAATGTCTATTTCACTGAACAATTAAAAATGTGAGTACATGCAAAATTATACGAAATTAAAATATTTATCATACGTGGTCAATGTGATTTCTGTTCCTGAACCACAGCGCACAGTGTCTCCACATCGGGGCTGTATGACGTCACCTTTATCTTCACACAGGATTGTGAGCTCTCATCTGTGAGGCGTGTGCGATGTTTGTTTTTAATAAAGTCCATGTTGGAGAACACCTGCTCACATACATATGTGGATCCAAAGATCGACAGGACTCCAAGTGCATACTTTTTCATGTTCACATAAAAGTTGGGAATAGCGTTCCAAGTTTTGAACATGAGTTTGTCTGGTTTGGGGAGGTTTTCAATATCACACCATTTGACATAGGCCATACTTGCCAACCTTAAGACCTCCGAATTCGGGAGATGGGGCGGCGGGTTTGGTGGTAGCGGGGGTGTATATTGTAGTATCCCGGAAGAGTTAAGGCTGCAAGGGATTCTGGGTATTTGTTCTGTTGTGTTACGCTGCGGATGTTCTCCTGTTTGTCATTCTTTATTTGGTGTGGGTTCACAGTCTGTCGCATATTTGTAACAGTGTTAAGGTTGTTTACACAGCCACCCTCAGGGTGACCTGTATGACTGTTGATCAAGTATACATTGCATTCACTTACGTGTGTCTGTAGAAGCGGCATATAACATGTGACTGGGCCGCCACGCTGTTTGTATGAAGAAAAAGCGTCCGCGACGACGTGTTGTAGAGGACGCTAAAGGCAATGCCACCACAGCACGTCCTCAGTATTGTTGTCCGGGTGAAAATCAGGAGAAATTTGGGAGAATGGTTGCCCTAGGACATTTTCGGGAGGGGTACTGAAAATCGGGAGTCTCCCGGAAAAATTGTGAGGGTTGGCAAGTATGAAATAGGCGAGGAGAGCTACAGACGTGTAGGGCTTACTGTAAAATACAAGTAGCTACGTTCTGGCCCTGGAACGCAGGACACGCTGGCTTAAGAAGGCCGAGGAGCTGTCATCAGGGTCAGGTGTGTTGATTGCAGATTGAGTGCGGAAGCGCGGCCGCAGCAGGAGAAAAACGCCCGTGGGCGTGTCCAGAGGTGCGCTCAGAGGACTGCACAGCAGTGCGTAACATTAATTATCGAATGACAAGGTGGTTCATAGAACATTTTACCCCACATGTATTCTTGGCCACGTCATGCTCTGTCACCAATTAAAATATGAAAGCAAAATATCCTCCAAAATGCTGGTGGCTGCTTGGCGCACGTCATTAGTACTTGCAGTGCAAAGCTGAAAACCTTGGGTTCAAACCCTGATCCTGGTTGATTTTTTTTTTTTATGTTTGTTTTAATGATGTCAAAAGTTTCATGTTTTAAACTTCAGGATCTCAATAAATAAGTGGGATGTTACAATAATCATGCTGATTATTAAAGATGTTAGATGAGTGATGGATAGTTAAAGCTCAATAATCTTTTTACTCTGGAAATTCATTGTGTTGATCAAGTTAATATCATTTATATGGTGCTAGGACACGCATGATTTCCGCCTTTTAAAGTTCCTCTAGGACAACCAATTTTTGACCTCAGTAATTGTGAATTCCTAAATACTTACGGGCGTGGTTGGGGCCTAAAATGCTTTTTCAGGAAGTTTCTGTAAGAGTTGCGATGTTATCACTGAGGCTTACACTTGTATCCATTTTTTATCAATGTTTTAAGATCTGCTTGTTATCTTAAAGGGGAACTGCAGTTTTTGTGGGATTTTGCATATCGTTTACAATTCTTATGAGAAACAAAAAAACTAAAGTTTTTGTAACAATCGTCTTGTTTTAGGTAGCTAGCAATGCAGCTCATGGGAGTTTTCAACCTTAAGAGTGAACACAGACAAACTTTTTTTTCTAGCGTAGTAGCACATCGGCATGGTTCGGTATCAGCCGAAAAAGCTAATTATGGCAAGAGATAAGCTAGCTTTTACGACAACACAAACGGAGAGTTTGTAACGCACAACACTGCGATACGACACCAATCTGTACAGACATTGAACAATCATTACAGTATCAGTAAAGTATTAGGACATATTTCATGTTTTGTTTGTACACAGCTCGCCAGACACCATATGCTGTCTGTCATTAGTCAAGCATGATGTGTTGTGTGTATCATGATTAATATAAAGTGTGACTCACTCGGGGGACAATTGTCTATTTGGTCCAGCTGGCCGGACACGTTTTTTTTCTGGTTTATTTGAGGTCAGCACGCCATTTATGTCAAAATATCTTGTCTCCATATTCCACATTTGGAGCTTCAAATCGCTTTCACCTCATCTATCGGCTTCCGTCTACTCCAACTTTCCACCATCTCTTTTGTGCTTGCTTCTATAAGCAGGAGTTCATCCTCCGTTAATTCAGGTTCAAAAAGATAAGGTCTAGAATCCTCTTTTGTCTAAAAATAGTTGTCTTCGTTGTTTTTTACCAAGTTTGCCATGATTAGAACACCATTAAATGTTTTGTATCCGGAAGTAGGAACACACATTTGTTGCTGGAACTCGGACGTGCGCTGCTATGGAAACAGAAATTAATGTATAAGAATTCAGTCTCTACATTGATTAAAAAGATCAAAATACGGTAAGTATTGAACATGTTACATATTTTTTATGAACGGGTCTGTTATTACATTATATACAGTATAGACTTGAGTGTGCATATAAAACATTGATGGAGGGCTTTGAAGGCTTCAATGGTGACTCTCAGTAGCCACAGCTTCCAAGCGTTTTATCATATTTAAAATCCTAATTAAAAAAAAAAGACGTGTGTTCTTGTCTCTCACATAGATTGTGAACGATTGGCAAAATTCCAATGTGCAGTCGCCCTTCAACTTTACAAAGCACAGGATTCCAACAAAAAATGTAAAACAAATACTGTATTGATGTTTTACTCGTTTTATACAACAAAGACTTAAACAAAGACACGAGATGGCAGTAAAAGCACATACTCAGAGCTCGTGTCAAACTCCTGTACTGTTCTATTTAATTATAATTATAGAAATAAACGCCACCAAAGACTTCTTTAATGTCCGCTATTTGTTTGTCCACAAGTTGCAGACGATCTTTGTGAAAAAGTGTGCCTATAAAACATTCATTTATGTTCCAACTGGGGTTGTACTGTATACAGGTGCTAGTAAAGTGCCGTGATACTAATCAATCATAAACGGTGCTATACTCTTTTTGAGAAATTCCAGTTCTTTTTTGCTGGTTTTACGAGCAGAGGAGCATGTTCGGCAGCGCACAAACACAGAGTACTGAAAAGCAGACAGGGTGTGTCGACAGAAAAGGGAGAATGGACGCATTTTGGCTTAAAAACTAATGATAAAGGTGAAGCTATATTACTGAAACGCCGCTCTACAAAAGGTGCTTTAAAACATGGCTATCTTGTTAGCGGCTAACATCCATCAACCTCAATGGCGACAAATAAAGTAAATGCCTTACAAGTATCCTCCCAGCAGGACGAGGAATAGCTAAATATGTTTCACTACACACTTTAAGAGGATACACCGTTAATAAAAGCAAGCACTCCTCAATGTAAACAAATGCCATTGGTGAATCGGCACGTGACATCCACTGTAATGATACCAAGTACAAAAACGTATGCAGTCGATACTTTGTAGTCCGTGCCGACACCATAGTCGATAAACGTCTCCTTTTTCTCTATCTTCTTGTTATGTGACATTCATCCTCCGCTGTTGTCATTTCTAATATAAAGTAGTGTCAAGTTCTTACTTATATCTGTCAGTAAACCGCTAAAGCAAAACGGTGTTTACAATATTTACCCAAGGAACTTATTAGAGAGTTCCAGTCGGACGTTTTTTCACAGGACACATTTCAGGCAGCCTTGGGAAGACTATGTCTCCCGGCTGGCATGGGAATGCCTTGGGATCCCCCGGGAAGAGCTGGACGAAGTGGCTGGGGAGAGGGAAGTCTGGGCTTCCCTGCTTAGGCTGCTTCCCCCGCGACCCGACCTCGGATAAGCGGAAGAAGATGGATGGACATTTCAGGCAGATGAGGAGATGCTGCTCCATTATTGATTGAAGTAAAGTCTGAATGTCATTAAAACAGCTAGTTCCATCTTTTAACACTTCTTTCACTTCCATCTTTGCACGTTACACCGCTACAACAAAAATGACGGGGAGAAGATGCTGCCGAAGGTGAGCCACGTAAATAAGACCGCCCAGAAAACGACGCATCCTGAAGCTACGGTCAGAAGGCAGCTTGAAGATGATCCGTAAAACATACCGTATTTTTCGGATAATAAATCGCAGTTTTTTGCATAGTTTCTGACATATACTCCGGAGCGACTTATGTGTGAAGTTAGTAACACATTACCGTAAAATATTAAATAATATTATTTATCTCATTCGCGGAAGAGACAAAGAAAATGTAAGCAATCGTCACACACACGTCAACCAATAATAATCCGGCGGGGGAGGGTCATGGCAGAACTGCATTGTGGGTCATGGGATGCTAACTGCTATATGCTACTGCCGTAGCTATTAAAATGGATCATTTCAACGTTGGCGGTAACTTATAAAAACTGAGAAGGGCTGAACAAAAATGGCACCGAAAAGGAAATCATGTACTGCAGATTAAAAGCTGGACGTAGTGAAATATGCAGCAAAAAACGACAAGAGGAAGCGGCGCATACCTTTGGAGTTGGCAGAGTTGTTTAGAAGCGACATCGAGGAAGAAGATTTCATCGGATTTAGCGATAGGTAGTGACAGATTGTTTGGTAAACGTATAGCATGTTTTATATGTTATAGTTATTTGAATGACTCTTACCATAATATGTTACGTTAACATCCCAGGCACCTTCTCAGTTGGTTATTTATGCGTCATATAACGTACACTTATTCAGCCTGTTGTTCACTATTTTTTATTTATTTTAAATTGCCTTGCTGAGATAGGCGCCAGCGCCCCCCGCGACCCCGAAAGGGAATAAGCGGTAGAAAATGGATGGATGGATGCCTTTCAAATGTCTATTCTCGGTGTTGGATTTTATCAAATAAATGTCCCCCAAAATGCGACTTATACTCCAGTGCGACGTATATATTTTTTTCCTTCTTTGTTATGCATTTTCGGCCGGTGTGACATATACTCCGGAGCGATTTATAATCCGAAAAATACAGTAATCTATGCAACATTTCGACGAAAAAACCACCACCATTACATGTTATGTAGACCACAAGGAATTGATTTCCATTTAGAAAATAATATTAATAATATGACTCCTTTAATGCGCCCTATAATCCGGTGCGCCTAAAATATGAAAAAATATCAAAAATGTAAGGACTGGTTGGCATAGTAATGCCGGGTGTGTCCCTCCGTGGATGCGTCGACAAGTACACAGCAATGGTAAATTTAAATGATTCATTAAACTTAACAAAAGCAGGCTACGAACAAAAAGACTGGAGCTAACAGACAAAATAAACCAAGGGGGCTAGCATAAAAGCTAGGAATAGAAAACAGAAAAACTAAGACTGGCACGAAGGCACACAAAAAGGAAAAACAATTCATCAGCATGAGAGCTGGAATAAAACAAAGGCTTAGCGTGTAAAGCTAGCGAGAATATACGTACGTGAAGTCAGTCGATACTTGTTACTCAAAGGCAAATTTATGGACCCAGACTGAACAAAGAAAAGAGGAAAGATTATATAGGGAGAAATCAAGGAGAACCAGGTGTGTGTAGAAAACGAGGTGCAGGTGAAATCAATGAGTAACCATGGTAACGGACTAAACAGGAAGTAAGTGGGTCAGAAGAGAATGAAACAAAGATGGAAAAATAAACATGTGAAGATCCGAGTCACGGATCGCAACAAAAAAGAGACCATTCATCGGCAGTGCGCTTTATATTCCGGTGCGCCCTACGGTCTGGAAAATATGGTCTGGGTATTAGTTACATCACAGAGCTATGTGTTTCCCAAAGAACTGTTCATAAAGGAACAGGTTAAATATCAGAGTAATATATCTTAGTAACTCTCCTGAGAAGATATTTGTTCGTAATCTGACCATGACTGTTTATTAACTTAGACCCAGGCTAAATTAATTGAACACAATAGCAATCATTGTTTCCTCCAATCAGATGTTATGTCACACTGTATGCTAAATTGCTATGACATAATTAGTTTTAGTCCTACTCGGGAACCTAATCTATTTGGAGTCCTCCTTTGGGAACACTTTTTAATTCAGCCGAGGAAGCGGTGTCCCACACCTGCCGCTGGAAACACCAGCTCATATGTCTCAAAGCTATCGCCGTATGAGACACTACATCATGACCAGCAGTCAGACTCTAACTAAACTTGCATGGCCCCAAGCCACCGCATGTATCACTGCAGCAGGCTGGAAATTTCCCAACTCTCTACCTTTGCCAGCCTTGTACTTTGCCGTGACAAAGGGGCTGCATTGTGGACGTGAACGACATCACAAAACGTCTGGAGCGAACCATATCTCGGTGCTGCGCTTCACTTCCTCCCTGCAAAGTATTCTCCCATCGCTGCTTCTGTCAAAAGCTGATGATCAAATGCACTTGCTTAGATTTATTTAGTTGTATTGTGTCTCAACGACATTTCCATCCCACCCGTCCTCCCTTCTACCTGCTGTGCTCTCCGTCAGCTTTTTTCTGTCAGCATGCCTCTTGCACCCGCTGCAGGTCATCAGGCGGACATTTTCCAACACCGCACAGTCGTTTTGACTTCCTTAAAAACGGCATTTGGCAAGTATTGCGGAACAGTAAATACTATGTGGTCCTGCTCACACTTTTGATTTAATTTAAAGGCCTACTGAAATGAGATTTTCTTATTTAAACGGGGATAGCAGATCCATTCAATGTGTCATACTTGATCATTTCGCGATATTGCCATATTTTTGCTGAAAGGATTTATTAGAGAACATCCCCGATAAAGTTTGCAACTTTCGGTGTTAAGAGAAATGCCATGCCTCTACAGGAAGTCGCAAACGATGATGATAATCACATTATTTTTAATGGGATCCTCCAACAAAAAGAGCTATTCGGACCGAGAAAACGACAATTTCCCCATTAATTTGAGCGAGGATGAAAGATTCGTGTTTGAGGATATTGATAGCGACGGAGTAGAAAAACAAAACAAAAAAACACACGATTGCATTGGGATGGATTCCAATGTTTTTAGACACATTTACTAGGATAATTCTGGGAAATCCCTTATCTTTCTATTGTGTTGCTAGTGTTTTAGTGAGTTAAATAGTACCTGATAGTCGGAAGGGTGTCTCCACGGGTGTGTTGACGCGCAGTGTCTCAGGGGAGTCGACGGCAGCTATGGACGGGGCAAGCTCAGCTTTTCTCCGGTAAGAAGCTTTTTAACCACAATTTTCTCACCAAAACCAGCTGGTTGACATTCCGTCGTGATTCATGTGCGCTTGACCGCGCTCTGATCCATAGTAAATTTTCACCTCCAGGAATTTTAAACAAGGAATCACCGTGTGTTTGTGTGGCTAAAGGCTAAAGCTTCCCAACTCCATCTTGCTACTGTGACTTATCCAGTATTAATTGAACAAATTGCAAAAGATTCAGCAACACAGATGTCCAAAATACTGTGTAATTTTGCCGTTAAAGCAGACGACATTTAGCTGTGTGTGTGCGTAGCGCTCATACTTCCTAAAAACCTGTGACGTCTTGCGCACACGTCATCATTACACGACGTTTTGATGACGAAACTCCCGGGAAATTTAAAATTGCAATTTAGTAAACTAAAAAGGCCGTATTGGCATGTGTTGCAATGTTAATATTTCATCATTGATATATAAACTATCAGACTGCGTGGTGGGTAGTATTGGGTTTCAGTAGGCCTTTAATAGGCTGCGCTGTTATAGATGGTCAAGTTCAAAAGTCTCAACATCATCATATAACTTGCATACATGGCAACAATGCACATTTTTTTTTGTTTTTGTTTTTTTTTTATCAGAAAGGGCACAATAAGTCCTATATTTAAAGACAAATATGTGTTATTTTATTTATTTATTTTATTTTTTTTCGAGCAGCACGGTGGAAGAAGGTTAAGTGCATGCAAAAAAAAGTCTGCGGGCTATAGAGCGTTTTCTGTTCGGGCTCCAGTACTCTGGAATGCCTTCCCGGTTCGGGATGTTACCTCAGTAGAAGCATTTAAGTCTCATCTTAAGACTTATTTGTATACTCTAGCCTTTAAATAGACCCCCTTTTGAGACCAGTTGATCTGCCGTTTCTTTTTCTTTTTCTCCTATGTCCCCTCCTTCCTAGTGGTGGGGGTCCGGTCCGGTGGCCATGAATGAAGTACTGGCTGTCCAAAATCGGAACCCAGGAAGGAGCGCTCGTCCGGAGTCGGGACCCAAGATGGTCCGCTCGCCTGTGTATCGGTTGGGGACATCTCTGCGCTGCTGATCCGCCTCCACTTGGGATAGTTTCCTGCTGGCTCCAGTTTGGATGGGACTCTCGCTACTATATTGGATCCACTTTGGACTTTATTCTCACGGTTACGTTAGATCCACTATGGATTGGACTTTCACAATATCATGTTAGATCCGCTCGACATCCATTGGTTTCGGTCCCCTAGGGGAGGGGGGTACCCACATATGTGGTCCTCCCCAAGGTTTCTCATAGTCATCATGGTCGACGTCCCACTGGGGAGAGTTTTTCCTTGCCCTCATACCGAGGATGTCTTTGTGGTTTGTGCAGCCCTTTGAGGCACTTGTGATTTAGGGCTATTTAAATAGACACTGATTGATCGATTGATGGGCTTCACGGTGGGAGAGGGGTTTGTGCGTCTGCCTCACAATACAAAAGTCCTGCAGTACTGGGTTCAATCCCAGGCTCGGGATCTTTCTGTGTGGAGTTTGCATGTTCTCCCCGTGAATAAGTGGGTTCCCTCCGGGTACTCCGGCCTCCTCCCACTTCCAAAGACATGCACCTGGGGATAGGTTGATTGGCAACACTAAATTGGTCCTAGTGTGTGAATGAGAGTGTGAATGTTGTCCGTCTATCTGTGTTGGCCCTGCGATGAGGTGGCTACTTGTCCAGGGTGTACACCGCCTTCCGCCCGATTGTAGCTCAGATGGGCGCCGTCGCCCCCAGCGACCCCAAGGGTAATTGGCGGTAGAAAATGAATGAATGAATGATTGATTGATGTCCCTCATAATTTGAAGGTCCTGAGTAGTCCTGGGTTCAATCCCAGGCTCGGGATTTTTCTGTTTGCATGTTCTGCCCGTGACTGCGTGGGTTCCCTCCGGGTACTCCGGCTTCCTCCCACCTCCAAAGACATGCACCTGGGGATAGGTTGATTGGAAATGCTAAATTGGCCCTGGTGTGTGAATGTGAGTGTGAATGTTGTCTGTCCATCTGTGTTGGAGGTGACTATGTTGTGTGCATATTCTGCACTTGCGTACTAGGGCGCGATGCGCCTGCGGACGGAGGGGGCAGGGGGTCTTAAACAACCATTGTGTCTGTGTGGAAAAGGATAAGGTTAGGTGGGATTTACCCTGGATAACCTTAGCCAGCTTTGGTTGAAGGTGCCTAAGTGTCACTTGAATTTACATATTAAAATTAAACACAACATTCAAGTTTCAGGTATTTTTTTTGTGTTTTCTATAGAGCTGCTGATTTCCTAGTGTTTGGGACAGGATGTGTCAGTAAAGTTAACAGCCACTACACAAAACACACCTTAATGCTTTAATGAAAAATAAAAGAACATAAAACATATCTGTGCCTATTATACATGTCTCCTCTCTGTCACCAGTCATCATCCAGACTGTCAAAGATCTGTTGAGTGTTCATTAAATGCAGCTTGAGTCGAAGACTGAAAGACAGGAAATGTAATCCCGCGAGCCTCTTCTGGTGCTAAAAATGCGGACCTTTTCATTAGGCGGCTGCACCCTGGGACATATGCAGTTGCCTCCCCCCGCCCTCGCGGCGAGCTGCCATCCTCGGCTGTCATAGCCTGAAAAGACAAAACTTACCCTTTAATCAGATCCCATCATATCGGCTTTAATCATCTTAACTGTCCAATCAATGTCACCCTCTTTGCTGTCGACACCACATGTTCACACCAGGATTACCGCTATTACCTCTAAACTTATTGCCAGGAGCCTCTTCGATCCGGAGCTGAGGTATATCAACATCAGAGCAATTGACATCCTAAATATTGTTATTTTTACTTAAACGTCATCACATTTGTAATAACGTACACAGCAACACCTGTCAGTTTGACATTCTACCTTTTCACAGAAAAAAAGGTCCTGGATGTATACAGAAAAAAGTTGTCCCAATACCAATTAGTTAAAGTTAAAGTACCAATGATTGTCACACACACTAGGTGTGGTGAAATTTGTCCTCTGCATATATATATGTATGTATATATATATATATATATATATATATATATATATATATACATATATATATATATGTATATATATATATATATATATATATATGTATATATATATATATATATATATATATATATATATATATATATATATATATATATACACACACTCACACACATTAATTACATATAGTGAAGTGAAGTGAATTATATTTATATAGCGCTTTTCTCTAGTGACTCAAAGCGCTTTACATAGTGAAACCCAATATCTAAGTTACATTTAAACCAGTGTGGGTGGCACTGGGAGCAGGTGGGTAAAGTGTCTTGCCCAAGGACACAACGGCATTGACTAGGATGGCGAAAGCGGGAATCGAACCTGCAACCCTCAAGTTGCTGGCACGGCCGCTCTACCAACCGAGCTAAACCGCCCCATATATATACATATATATTTACTTGGGACTTCCCGATTTTAGACGCTGGCGGGCCAGATCCGGCCCGCGGGCTTAAGTTTGGGGACCCCTGGTCTACACACTGTGTCTGCTTGTAAGTACTCTGTGATTGTGCGCTGCCAAACATGCTCCTCTGCTCGTAAACCTTGCAATGTCATGATGGGACGGCGCGCCATATTGCTTGTAAAAAAATTTTTTTTTAAATTGGGAACCCACCCGTCCATTTTCTACCGCTTGTTACTTTCAGGGTAGCAGGGGGTGCCGGAGCCTGTTTCAGCTGCAATCGGGTAGTAGGCGGCGTACACCCTGGACAAGTTGCCACCTCAATGCAGTGTCAACACAGATAGACAAAACAGGTAATTTTCAAACAGAGTATAGTAAATTAGTATTCATTAGTACTGCTATACTATACAAGAACCGATATACCTTACAACCCTAATAAAGAGTACCTGTATTTTTTTCGTGCAGGTTCATAATTGGGTCAGTCCAAGACGTCAGGTAAAATTATAAACTAATGATACGACTGTTGGTTTTTTTTTAATCCAGGTGACCGTCGTAATTTTGACACACGTGCATTGTCAATCATTCAGGTACTGCTGCAATGCATAAAAAAAGACACGGCTAAGAACTGATCGGGTTGGTGAATCTCATGATTGTCATACATTTTTGGTGGATCACAGCAATCAGCTGCGAGCACATATTAACTCGATCAAATATGGTGGAACAGCTAATCCCAGTCAACCTATTATCGCCCCACTTCCTCTGACAGAGTACGCAGAAGTAAACGGAAATATAGAAATGTACAGAATGACCACAGTCGGAGCTAAATAAAATAAAAATAAATGTCAGCCATAACTTGGAGTAATAAAGGGCCCCACGAATTATGCATCAATGGAATCACGGACAAAATCAAGCTTTGCTAGAACTCAATCTAAATGCAGAAAGTCACTGAAATTGCACCGGTCACCTGGTCTGCGTACCTTTCCAGGGTTTACCGTTGTTCCCATTGGGTTGAGTTTGTTCTTGCCCTGATGTGGGATCTGAGCCGAGGTTGTGGTTGTGGCTTGTGTAGCCCTTTGAGACATTTGTGATCAACTCCTATATAAATACATTTTGATTGATTGTTTGCACTTCGAGCAGCACGGTGGTACAGGGGTTAGCGCGTCTGCCTCACAATATGAAGGTCCTGGGTTCAATCCTGCGCTCGGGATCTTTTTGTGTGGAGTTTGCATGTTCTCCCGGTGACTATGTCAATCAATCAATCAATCAATGTTTATTTATATAGCCCCAAATCACAAATGTCTCAAAGGACTGCACAAATCATTACGACTACAACATCCTCGGAAGAACCCACAAAAGGGCAAGGAAAACTCACACCCAGTGGGCAGGGAGAATTCACATTCAGTGGGACGCCAGCGACAATGCTGACTATGAGAAACCTTGGAGAGGACCTCAGATGTGGGCAACCCCCCCCCTCTAGGGGACCGAAAGCAATGGATGTCGAGCGGGTCTAACATGATACTGTGAAAGTTCAATCCATAGTGGCTCCAAGACAGCAGTGAGAGTCCCGTCCACAGGAAACCATCTCAAGCGGATCAGCAGCGTAGAGATGTCCCCAACCGATACAGGCGAGCGGTCCATCCTGGGTCCCGACGAGCGGTCCATCCTGGGTCTCGACTCTGGACAGTCAGTACTTCATCCATGGTCATCGGACCGGACCCCCTCCACAAGGGAGGGGGGGACATAGGAGAAAGAAAAGAAGCGGCAGATCAACTGGTCTAAAAAGGAGGTCTATTTAAAGGCTAGAGTATACAGATGAGTTTTAAGATGAGACTTAAATGCTTCTACTGAGGTAGCATCTCGAACTGTTACCGGGAGGGCATTCCAGAGTACTGGAGCCCGAACGGAAAACGCTCTATAGCCCGCGGACTTTTTTTGAGCTCTAGGAATCACTAATAAGCCGGAGTCTTTTGAACGCAGATTTCTTGCCGGGACATACGGTACAATACAATCGGCAAGATAGGCTGGAGCTAGACCGTGTAGTATTTTATACGTAAGTAGTAAAACCTTAAAGTCACATCTTAAGTGCACAGGAAGCCAGTGCAGGTGAGCCAGTACAGGCGTAATATGATCAAACTTTCTTGTTCTTGTCAAAAGTCTAGCAGCCGCATTTTGTACCAACTGTAATCTTTTAATGCTAGACATTGGGAGACCCGAAAATAATACGTTACAGTAATCGAGACGAGACGTAACAAACGCATGGATAATGATCTCGGCGTCTTTAGTGGACAAAATGGAGCGAATTTTAGCGATATTACGGAGATGAAAGAAGGCCGTTTTAGTAACGCTTTTAATGTGTGACTCAAAGGAGAGAGTTGGGTCGAAGATAATACCCAGATTTTTTACAGAGTCACCTTGTTTTATTATTTGGTTGTCAAATGTTAAAGTTGTATTATTAAATAGAGGTCGGTGTCTAGCAGGACCGATAATCAGCATTTCCGTTTTTTTGGCATTAAGTTGCAAAAAGTTAGCGGACATCCATTGTTTAATTTCATTAAGACACGCTTCCAACTGACTACAGTCCGGCGTGTTGGTCAGCTTTAGGGGCATGTAAAGTTGGGTGTCATCAGCATAACAGTGAAAGCTAATACCGTATTTGCGTATGACGTCACCTAGCGGCAGCATGTAGATGCTGAAGAGTACAGGTTCTCCGGCTTCCTCCTACTTCCAAAGACATGCACCTGGGGATAGGTTGATTGGCAACACTAAATTGGCCCTAGTGTGCGAATGTGAGTGTGAAATTTGTCTGTCTATCTGCGTTGGCCCTGCGATGAGGTGGCAACTTGTCCAGTGTCTACCCCGCCTACCGCCCGATTGCAGCTGAGATAGGCTCCAGCGCCCCCCGCAATCCCGAAAGGAATAAGCGGTAGAAAATGGATGGATGTTTGCAATTGTCATAATGTGACTGAGATGTTGTCATTGAGAGGCAAATGGGAAGTCATGTTGACTTGACAAACACTCACCTCCTTGGCCAGAGGCCAGCACTCTTGCCGGGAGCCAAGTAGCCTTCTCTGTGTGCCTACCTCCGGGACACGCGGTCACCTCAAATTACGAAATTAACTCCAAAATACAGAGCCAAACAGTTCCCAAATGCATTGTCATCAAATTCCTTTGCAAACTTGATGACAACTTGGCGTCCAAAAGCCGTGAGAAAAACACCTGCTGCTACTACCAATGCTAGGAGGTTGCGATTGCGACCACTGATCTTTATTGGTAAATTAGTGATAACTAAAAAGTTAGTCATAACTTGACATTACTATAGTTGGGGCACTACTGTTGAAATAAATGATGCATGTTTGTGTGTACTTTATTTTACTAGAACAATAAACTCCAATTTTTTGATACATTGTTTTGTTATCGCGTTTTTCCTCATTTAATTTATTTTTTTTAATTTAAGATGTAATTAAGTGGTAAACTAATCCCTGTTTTATTTTATTTTTCTACTACAAAAAAACACCGTTACATGTTATATAAACCACAAGGAAGTTTTTTAAATGTACAAAAATATTAATATTACCCCTTTAATCATTTTATTTTATTTCTTTTTTAATTCTTATTCATATTCTCATTTGCAAGTATTATGTGGTAAACTTAGCATGCAGTTGCAATTCCCAGATGGTAAATGGCAGTAGTGTCTGTAGCGGCCCTTCGGTGTGATTCTGATCTTCCCATATTGCCACCTTTATGAGAGGGTGGCGAACACCACGTTGCCCGTTTGAGAGGTAAGTGTGCTAGCCACTAGGCTAAAAGCGTGAGCCGCTAATATGGCCCAGCAACCCTGGCCAGCCCCCGTTACATATGGACTACAATGTGTTGCCATAGTCAGGAAGTAGTCTTTGCGATTCAGTTGAATGTGCCAGTCTTGTTTTTTTGTTCAGCCCTAGAAAGTATTTATACTGTAATTATTGTATTATTACACACCAGCTGATTGATTGTATCTTGCATGGTGTGTTAAAATCGCCATGTAAAATCACTAATGCTAATTGGTAGCATGTATATAGTATATCCATATATATATATATATATATATATATATATATATATATATATATATATATATATATATATATATATCCCAAAACTCCTGTATATGTATATAATCCAAAATTAGTGCAAGTTAGTGCGTTTTTCAAAATTGAAGCTTTATTGTACTTCTGAGTGACTTTTTGCTTTGTTGGTATGAAAAATTACAACATTACTTGAGGCAGTTTACTACAAACACGCCAGTTTGCCCGCCAAGTGTTTAAGCAGGTGTCGAGTTTGCAATCATACGTGACGTCGCATGCAACCAAAGTTTCAAAAGCTTTGGGTTTTTTTTACCGTAGGAACCTTAACTGGAATTTTTCCATTAACCCAGGTAAATACTGTAAAGTAGCCCCCTGCAATACCATCAAAAACTAGGCAGATGGGTAGATTTAATTCTTAAATGGAATGGCGAGGTAGGACTTTCTGTAGTTCCCCAGGTACTTTAGAAGGGCAGGCTGTACGGTTGAACGCTGACTGGTTAAACACAGTTATGGCATTCCTAAAACTTTATTTTAGAACTTTCAGCTGCCATTACAGTATGTGAAGAGAACTTGTTACTTAGGCTATGTCTACACTAAGCCGGATAACCCCTTCAATGTATATAATCCAAAATTAGTGCAAGTTAGTGCGTTTTTCAAAATTGAAGCTTTATTGTACTTCTGAGTGACTTTTTGCTTTGTTCATCCATCCATCCATCTTCTTCCGCTTATCCGAGGTCGGGTCGCGGGGGCAGCAGCCTAAGCAGGGAAACCCAGACTTCCCTCTCCCCAGCCACTTCGTCTAGCTCTTCCCGGGGGATCCCGAGGCGTTCCCAGGTCAGCCGGGAGACATAGTCTTCCCAACATGTCCTGGGTCTTCCCCGAGGCCTCCTACCGGTTGGACGTGCCCTAAACACCTCCCTCGGGAGGCGTTCGGGTGGCATCCTGACCAGATGCCCGAACCACCTCATCTGGCTCCTCTCGATGTGGAGGAGCAGCGGCTTTACTTTGAGTTCCTCCCGGATGACAGAGCTTCTCACCCTATCTCTAAGGGAGAGACCCGCCACACGGCGGAGGAAACTCATTTCAGCCGCTTTTACCCGTGATCTTATCCTTTCGGTCATGACCCAAAGCTCATGACCATAGGTGAGGATGGGAACGTAGATCGACCGGTAAATTGAGAGCTTTGCCTTCCGGCTCAGCTCCTTCTTCACCACAACAGATCGGTATAACGTCCGCATTACTGAAGACGCCGCACCGATCCGCCTGTCGATCTCACGATCCACTCTTCCCCCACTCGTGAACAAGACTCCTAGGTACTTGAACTCCTCCACTTGGGGCAGGGTCTCCTCCCCAACCCGGAGATGGCACTCCACCCTTTTCCGGGCGAGAACCATGGACTCAGACTTTGTAGTGCTGATTCTCATTCCGGTCGCTTCTCACTCGGCTGCGAACCGATCCAGTGAGAGCTGAAGATCCCGGTCAGATGAAGCCAACAGGACGACATCGTCTGCAAAAAGCAGAGACCTAATCCCGTGGCCACCAAACCGGAACCCCTCAATGCCTTGACTGCGCCTAGAAATTCTGTCCATAAAAGTTATGAACAGAATCGGTGACAAAGGGCAACCTTGGCGGAGTCCAACCCTCACTGGAAACGTGTCCGACTTACTGCCAGCAATGCGGACCAAGCTCTGACACTGATCGTACAGGGATCGGACTGCCATAATAAGACAGTCCGATACCCCATACTCTCTGAGCACTCCCCACAGGACTTCCCGAGGGACACGGTCGAATGCCTTCTCCAAGTCCACAAAGCACATGTAGACTGGTTGGGCAAACTCCCATGCACCCTCAAGAACCCTGCCGAGAGTATAGAGCTGGTCCACAGTTCCACGACCAGGACGAAAACCACGCTGTTCCTCCTGAATCCGAGGTTCAACTATCCGGCGTAGCCTCCTCTCCAGTACACCTGAATAAACCTTACCGGGAAGGCTGAAGAGTGTGATCCCACGATAGTTGGAACACACCCTCCGGTCCCCCTTCTTAAAGAGAGGGACCACCACCCCGGTCTGCCAATCCAGAGGTACCGCCCCCGATGTCCACGCGATGCTGCAGAGTCTTGTCAACCAAGACAGCCCCACAGCATCCAGAGCCTTAAGGAACTCCGGGCGGATCTCATCCACCCCTGGGGCCTTGCCACCGAGGAGCTTTTTAACTACCTCAGCAACCTCAGCCCCAGTAATAGGAGAATCCACCACAGATTCCCCAGGCACTGCTTCCTCATAGGAAGACGTGTTGGTGGGATTGAGGAGGTCTTCAAAGTATTCCTTCCACTTATCCACAGCATCCGCAGTTGAGGTCAGCAGAACACCGTCCGCACCATACACGGTGTTGACAGTGCACTGCTTCCCCTTCCTGAGGCGGCGGATGGTGGTCCAGAATCGCTTCGAAGCCATCCGTAAGTCATTTTCCATGGCTTCCCCAAACTCTTCCCATGTCCGAGTTTTTGCCTCCGTGACCGCTGAAGCTGCACACCGCTTGGCCTGTCGGTACCTGTCCACTGCCTCTGGAGTCCTATGAGCCAAAAGAACCCGGTAGGACTCCTTCTTCAGCTTGACGGCATCCCTCACCACTGGTGTCCACCAGCGGGTTCTAGGATTACCGCCACGACAAGCACCAACTACCTTGCGGCCACAGCTCCGATCAGCCGCCTCGACAATAGAGGTGCGGAACATGGTCCACTCGGACTCAATGTCCAGCACCTCCCTCGTGACATGTTCAAAGTTCCTCCGGAGGTGGGAATTGAAACTTTCTCTGACAGGAGACTCTGCCAGACGTTCCCAGCAAACCCTCACAATGCGTTTGGGCCTGCCAGGTCTGTCCGGCATCCTCCCCCACCATCGCAGCCAACTCACCACCAGGTGGTGATCGGTAGAAAGCTCCGCCCCTCTCTTTACCCGAGTGTCCAAAACATGAGGCCGCAAATCCGATGACACAACTACAAAGTCGATCATGGAACTGCGGCCTAGGGTGTCCTGGTGCCAAGTGCACATATGGACACCCTTATGTTTGAACATGGTGTTTGTAATGGACAAACTGTGACGAGCACAGAAGTCCAATAACAAAACACCACTCGGGTTCAGATCCGGGCGACCATTCTTCCCAATCACGCCTCTCCAGGTTTCACTGTCGTTACCAACATGAGCGTTGAAGTCCCCCAGTAGGACAAGGGAATCACCCGGGGGAGCACTTTCCAGTACTCCCTCGAGTGTACCCAAAAAGGGTGGGTACTCTGAACTGTTGTTTGGTGCATAAGCACAAACAACAGTCAGGACCCGTCCCCCCACCCGAAGGCGGAGGGAGGCTACCCTTTCGTCCACTGGGTTGAACTCCAACGTGCAGGCTTTAAGCCGGGGGGAAACCAGAATTGCCACCCCAGCCCGTCGCTTCTCACTGCCGGCCACGCCAGAGTGAAAGAGAGTCCAGCCCCTTTCAAGAGAAGTGGTTCCAGAGCCCTTGCTGTGCGTCGAAGTGAGTCCGACTACATCCAGCCGGAATTTCTCTACTTCGCGCACTAGCTCAGGCTCCTTTCCCCCCAGTGAGGTGACGTTCCACGTCCCAACAGCGAGCTTATGTAGCCGAGGATCGGACCGCCAAGTGCCCTGCCTTCGGCTGCCGCCCAGCTCACATTGCACCCGACCTCTATGGCCCCTGCTATGGGTGGTGAGCCCATTGGAGGGGGGACCCACGTTGCCTCTTCGGGCTGTGCCCGGCCGGGCCCCATGGGTACAGGCCCGGCCACCAGGCGCTCGCCATCGTGCCCCACCTCCGGGCCTGGCTCCAGAGGGGGGCCCCGGTGACCCGCGTCCGGGCGAGGGAAATCTGGGTCCTTTGTTTTTACTTTTCATAGAGGTTTTCGCTTTTTTTTTTTTTTTCGGTTTTTGCTTTGTTGGTATGAAAAATTACAACATTACTTGAGGCAGTTTACTACAAACACGCCAGTTTGCCCGCCGGATTAAGCAAAGCAATCAAACAATGTACTAATATGATCCATTTCAAGAAACTCTTCAAACTGGAAGTGTTCACAAAGTACAAAAATGAAGAACCATGATAAACATTCTGATTTTACTCACACATTCATTTTCAAAATAATCTGACTTGTCTCATCGTATGGATTAAAATTTGAGCAATTATTTATTTATTTATTTATTTGTATTGTGATTACTTATTACTTATGGAGTATACATTGTGAATACATTGAGAACAGGAAGTGAACAAAAGTTTTAGCAACTGTTATGTAAAGAAAAGGGGTAGGATTAAATAAACTCTGCTTCTTCCTCCTCCTTTTCGAACATGTTGGAAAGAGAAACTGGAAATTGTGATGTATCATGTTGTATGCTTGCATGTTCGAAATAAACTCAAACTCAAACTCAAAGTGTTTTAATCCATCCTATCTTGCCGATTGTATTGTACCATATGTCCCGGCAAGAAATCTGCGTTCAAAGGACTCCGGCTTGTTAGTGATTCCCAAAGCCCAAAAACAGTCTGCGGGCTATAGAGCGTTTTCCGTTCGGGCTCCAGTACTCTGGAATGCCCTCCCGGTAACAGTTCGAGATGCCACCTCAGTAGAAGCATTTAAGTCTCTCCTTAAAACTCATTTGTATACTCTAGCCTTTAAATAGACTCCCTTTTTAGACCAGTTGATCTGCCGTTTCTTTTCTTTTTCTTCTATGTCCCACTCTCCCTTGTGGAGGGGGTCCGGTCCGATCCGGTGGCCATGTACTGCTTGCCTGTGTATCGGCTGGGGACATCTCTGCGCTGCTGATCCGCCTCCGCTTGGGATGGTTTCCTGCTGGCTCCGCTGTGAACGGGACTCTCGCTGCTGTGTTGGATCCGCTTTGGACTGGACTCTCGCGACTGTGTTGGATCCATTGTGGATTGAACTTTCACAGTATCATGTTAGACCCGCTCGACATCCATTGCTTTCCTCCTCTCTAAGGTTCTCATAGTCATTATTGTCACCGACGTCCCACTGGGTCATTATTGTCACCGATGTCCCACTGGGTGTGAGTTTTCCTTGCCCTTATGTGGGCCTACCGAGGATGTCGTGGTGGTTTGTGCAGCCCTTTGAGACACTAGTGATTTAGGGCTATATAAGTAAACATTGATTGATTGATTGATTGATTCAACGAATAATTATTTAACTTAAGCATCGTATCAGCCACACTAAACCAGCGTTTAAGGTAACCCTCCTTGGATAATTTTTTTACAAGGGTAAGTGTGCTGGGTAGTTCTTGAATCTCCTCTTAGCTTTGTATGGATTGATTGATTTATTGAAACTTTTATTAGTAAACTGCACAGTTCAGTACATATTCCGTAAAATTGACCACTAAATGGTAACACCCGAATAAGTTTTTCAACTTGGTCCACGACTCATTGATCGTTTACAAACTGAGTTCGGAGAGGAAGTGAAGTAAACAGCAGACGTCAGAAATTACCAGCTTCATAACAACTGGAGCTAACCACTAGAAAGATGGAGACGATGCATCCAGACATGCCTGTGTTTCTCATTCTTCTACATGTACAGACGCTTGTGGAAATCACACATGAATACCTTAGGTGAAGGAAACGTGCGATTGCAGCTATTTCGGATACAACACATCTCAGACGGCAAGAGAACTTTCGAATGTTCGGGTCAGCTAGGATTCTACTTACAGAAAAACTTCATCCATTTGTCGAAGGAGAGACAACGAAAATGCAGGCTTTGTATTACCTATAAACTTCTATTAGTGAAGACTATGGCCCTGCGATGAGGTGGCGACCTGTCCAGGGTGTAACCGCCTTCCGCCCAAATGTAGCTGAGATGGGTACCAGCGCCCCCCCCCCACATCCCTAAAGGGAATAAGCGGTAGAAAATGGATGGATGGATAGTGAAGACTACGGAAAAAATTGAATGCATTTGGACTGGCAAAGCAGGCTATATCAGTTATGAATGTGGCGGACTCAACATCTAGGTCCAGAGTATATATAGTCACCAAAAACGAATGGACAATGAAGGTGAAGGCAAAAGAGTGTCCTGACCAGATATCTACATCCTCAGATTTATTGACACATTGTTTACATGTCCATTAAAGATTTGATTAATTTATGATGGCTCAGGTGTGATTTACTACAATAGGGCCCCGCAGTACACTGGATTCCATTTGATTGAAATATCACAACACTAGATATTGTTCAAATTCAGAGAAGTTCAATTGGCACACAAAGCAACACTGGGGGTGACTATGACGTGCACATTATCTACGCATGCGAGGAGGTTGGGAGGGGGTCTTAAACGACCATTGTGTGTGTGTGTGTGTGTGTGTGGGCAAGGAGAAGGTTAGGTGGTATTTACCCTGGATAACCTTAGTGTGGAAGGATCCTTAGCCCTAGTCTTTAAACCAATGAGCAGTTTAATGCTGTTTATTATTCTTAACAAACTTACTTTCAATATGCCAAGCTACGAGAAGTGGACAGACTTTTTTCAATATATTCACAGAGGAATATATGGTATTCAGTCAGACTTTGAAGCGGCGGGGCAAGCTGCTCACTGGGACTTGACAACCTCATAGTTTCAAGAGAAATGTGAACTGAAGGACGAATATGACGAAGGCAAATCCCATTAAAGATTGACTATTTACTTTGTTAAATGCTGTAAAAGTAGTCAGTGGCACGCCATTTGTATAGGTTTTTGTCTCAACCCGAGTGAAATGAATGCGAATGCTAACAGGCTAATGCTAAATATGATGCTTTTATGTTTTGCCGAGGATAAACACTTATCATTTTTCTTTATATGTTGTTATTTACCGCTCAAATGGACCGTAAGGATTTGCCTGAACACCATGAACTCATAATTTACTGAGGGATAACATTCTGACTGAATTTGTATGTAAAACTGGGTACGATTTGTTTTTAAATGTTTTTTTGTTGTTGTTTAATAGTGATTTTTATTTAATTTAGATTTTATTGACTTACACTTTAGTAAAATAAATATGACCTAACATTGTTTTTTGACATGGTATCAGTGTATAAATATACCATGTTTTACGGTCTTTAAGGCGCACTTACAATCATTTTTTTTCATCAAAACTTGACAGTGCGCCTTAGACTTAGACACACATTGATCCACAAGGAAAATGTTTACATTAACCCATTATATTATTCCACTATAACCCAGTGCGCCTAATGTACGAAATATTTCTGGTTTTGCTTACTGACCTCGAAGCTATTTCATGTGGTACATGGTGAAATGATAAGTGTGACCAGTAGATGGCAGTCAAACATAAGATATAGATGTAGACTGCAATATAATGGCAGTCTCACACAAGAAATAAATGTAGACTGCAATATGACTCAAGGAAACAACACCAACATTGTATATATTCCATTGAAAATATAGAACATTACACACGGCGCTCAAAAATTCATCAAAATGTTTTACAACAACTTTGGTAAACTATGAAGCCACACCGCTTGATGGATTGTACTGTGCTTCAACATACAAGTATTATGCTGTGTGTATAAGGTATTTTGATTTGCAATATTATGCAAAAGCAACTTTTCTTACCTGCTAATCTGTATTTGGGATCTAAATAAGTCCTGAAAAATTGCGCGTTCCGCCTTTGCAGTCGGTGCCGACACCGGAGTCGATAAGCTTATTCTTTTTCTCTATTTTCGTGTTATGGGACATTCATCCTCTGCTGTTGTTATCTCTGATATAAAGTAGTGTAAAGTTCTTACTTATATCTGCCATGAAAGCGCTAAAACCTACCGGTATAGTGAGTTAACAATGTTCACCCAAGGAACTTTAGCTATTACAAAGTTCCAGTCGGACGGTTTTTCATGGGACACATTTCCGGCAGATGAGGAGATACTTTTCCGTTATTGATTTAAGTAAAGTCTGAATGTCATTAAAACTGTCAGGTCCATCTTTTGACACTTCTTCCACTCCCGTCCTTGCATGCTACACCGCTACAACAAACTTGACGGGGAGAATACGCTGCCGAAGGTGAGCCACGTAAATAAGACCGCCCACAAAACGGCGCAAGCTGAAGCGACGGTCAAAAGGCGGCTTGAAGATGATTCGTAAAAAATAATCTATGCAAGAACCACCATAACATGTCATGTAGACCACAAAAAAGTGTTTTCAATTTATTAAAAAAAAATGCTAATATGACTCCTTTAATGCGCCCTAATCCGTTGCACCTTATATATGAAAAACGATTGAAAATAGACCATTCATTGGCAGTGTGTTTTATAATCCGGTGAGCCCTATGGTCCAGAAAATACGTTACTGTACCACTCATTTATACGTCATCAGCCTGATTTTTATAAATGACCCAATACTGTGAAATGTGGTGGGAACACAAACCACACTGGTCTACAGGAACTTATAGTTCCAGAAATTTACATTTCCTAAACTTTTGGTGGAAAAAGGCTTACAATGTACCTTTTGATTCTACTTCAATTGGTAGTATCAGTAATACAGATGGAATTTGGTCGTTTCCTGTAAAAGGACATCATTTGTTACCTATTCAAACAGTTAAAGCATGTGCATTGACAGACAAACATTTGAACTTAATCAAAATATAGTATTTACAGCTTATTTATGCAGAACAGCTGCAGTGAGGATTTCACCAGATGCTGACCTTGTGACTAAGGTCAGGCTAAATCTTTCCGAATCGTCCAAGGCCATAATCCGCCCACCCACCTTCCAAAGATTTGAATGATAATTAATAGTTAAGCCGGTGATTGTAACCGTAGTGCTCAAAGAGTCTTCTCTGGTTGAAAAGACAAATTAAGGGTCCAGCCTTAGACTGACAGACAGACTTAGGTTCAGGCCCAATGAATACCAACTCGCCACGGATAAAGCTGAGGCCCTACTCAAGTAGGTGTCAGGAAGTCAAGTGGGTTTGGTGTTATCTCTGCGTACTTTCAGCTGTCCATTAGCATAGCTATTCAGACGGCACGGTGCACGGCCCTCAATGGGAATAGAAAGGAGAAAGCCAATCTCCCCTTGCTATTTTTCTCTTTATGTCTTCCACCCGCCAGTCCTTCTCTCTCCTTGCTCCCTTACTCCTCACTAATCCGCTAAGTCCCATGAGGGGCTGGAAGTTCTTGAGTTCTGAAGTGGCTTTTTGTCTTCTGGTTTTGTGTAGGGAAGTGGGAAGTCCACCTGCTCTGAGGAATTTCAAGAAGGTTGAGTTTGAGATTGAATAGATGAATGCGTTTCACTGGCTTTGCTGGGAAAGTGTTGAATTATTTCCTGACATTTTCTTAAAGCCATCATTGTCAAATGAACACAAAGGGGAAATTAATCACAAATTAAGGACAGAGTGAGGTTCCTTTCAAGTACAAATTGCAGAAAAAAGCTTTGTTCTATACTTTTGAGAAAAATGTCTCATTTTAGTTGTACTTTACAGAATTTGTGATGTCTTTGTCTCTGGTTTCATGGTTATGTCAGGTAAGGACAACACTTCTATCAAATTGTCAAAGTGTCAAACAACTTAATTGGCGAGTCGTTCAATAGCCTCCCTGTACAATAAACAGCTACAGCGGATGGTGTCCTTCATTTTAAATGATGTGTCTCATTACCAACACAATCATGTTCAGCTTCTCCGCTCTGACCAGAGTTTTTTAGGCTCAAAAGGCAAGACAAAGGAGAACAATGCTGTTTTGTCCCAGCTGCCATAGTCAAATTAAACAAGTTGTAGTCACATTTTGCCCATATTTGTGTTTGTGTATGGTCGTCTCTCCCCACGTCAACTTTCAAATAGTGTAGCTTCACGACATGGCAGATTCAACAAAAACAAAACATGGAAACTTTTATGATCCGATGCTGGATCAGAGTTTACTTTGGGTTTTGATTCACTTGTTGTTTAAGTTCTGTTTCAGCACACCTGTTTTGTGTTTTCTTGGTTGTCATGGGTGCTGATTATGTACACCTGCCTCTGATTAGTGTTCGGGATGCTCACCTGTTCCTAAGCCCTAATCAGTGAGCTATTTAGTCCTGCCTTTTTCCATCACTCAGGCTGGTGCTTTTGTTTGCTTTACGCAACTGCTACGTTTGTTCCTTGTGTGTCTCGAGCTAAACCTTGCCTTATGCGTTCTATGTTAGCTATTCTGTTAGCTATATTAGCTATTCTGTTAGCTCCCAGTGCTACAGGCATTCCCCGTGTGTCCAGCACGCTTTCCTTGTGTTTGCTTGTTTTGATAGTTTTTGTGCCTGATTTATGGACATTAAATCATTGTCTTACCTGCACACTGCCTCCGTGTCATGATCTGTGGTCCGGATCATGTTTTTGTTATGTTCTGTTAGATTTAGACTTCATTAGTTACTGTGCATCTTTTTGTGCATCTTTGTTTGTTTTAGTTCCAATGGCGACTTATGATTTTCACCTTCCTCTGGTGTTTTGGGACACACACCTGTTTCCAATCAAACCGCCCTTGCCTGTGATTCGGTCTGGCGACATTGCTCCTTTCACGATAGTTCATGCTGCTCGTTTTCATGCCACAGTAAGTCTTGTTTGTTCCAAGCCAGTCTATGTTGTTTGTTTCATGCCACAGTTTTGTGTTTTTTCCACGCCGTAGTTTTTTTGTTCCTTTTTTTGATAGTAAATAATTAAAAATGTTCCTACCTTCACGCCTGGTCCAGAGTAGTCCGTTTGCATCCCGGGAGAACAAACCCCGCAGCAAGCTGCGAAAACCCCCAAGTCTGGACACTTTGGAGTTCCTGCTGCATCTCAAATTAAGAATTTGCGCATCATCATGCCTTCCCGACGTTGCAGAAACCATATCTTTATTGCGTAAATTAAGTTTTAGATAAAGTCTTATTATGTAATATATTTATTACAAAAAAGTATTTCCATTATTATGTTGTACCGATCAATAACGATATTTACCAAGCAGGACTACCAGGGTCATTAATGCCAACAACAACACGGCGGCTACTCAAACCTCTATCCTCTCCGCAATAGTGTTCATTTTGTTGACTAAAAATGTTTGTCTTAGTTATCATCACTGAACTGTTTTTCCATGACTAAAATAGTACGCTAACTAATCACAACAAATGCACGTTGACAAAAACAAGGACAGCATCAATGTACAATTAAGTCGAATAATAAAACGAGGCGGCAATGTTGACAGAGAGTAGGGCATGTTAGAAATCTATCAAATCACTGAAAGCATCCAATCAGAACTACTGTCTTTGTGAGGCAAGGTGAAAAACAAGACTGTATTAATAATAATAATAATAATAATGGATTAGATTTAAATCGCGCTTTCGATACTCAAAGCGCTCACAGAGTGTGGGGTGGACACAAAAAACGGTAAGAATGATGACTGCAGCAAAACCCCTGACCGTTAGTACTATCCTTTTGAATTAAAATTATCTAAAAACCGAGATTGATAACTGCAATTTGATGAACAACATTTTGTAAACTGAATTTTGCTCAAATCATGCCGACAATTTCATTGACAAAAATTCAGTGTTTAAAAAGTCAGCATATAATAATTCAGTGTAAAAATATTCCGTGTATAAAATATTCAGTGCTGAAAATTTTGGTGCTTCAAAAAGCAACACTCACTAAATAAAGCTGAAGCAATCAATCCTGTCTCAGAACATGCCAACGAGGTGTCATGTTTGAAGTCATGTGACACGGGTCTTGCAAAACAACATAAAAAAGCAGTAAACTGGCATACTTGGGCGTAATACAACATAATAATTCAATGCGGCCCGCTGGATATTTTCAAACTATAGAAATTATTCCAACGGTTAAAATCTGCACTTTAATTTTTGCTGTGTTTGTGGCATCTTTGTTTTTCTTGCTCGAAGGATGATAACAGTAGAAGCATTTAAGTCTCACCTTAAAACTCATTTGTATACTGTAGCCTTTAAATAGACCTCCTTTTTAGACCAGTTAATCTGCCGTTTCCTTTCTTTTTCTCCTATACCCCCCGCACCCCTTGTGGACGGGGTCCGGTCCGATGACCATGGATGAAGTACTGGCTGTCCAGAGTCGAGACCCAGGATGGACCGCTCGTCGGGACCCAGGATGGACCGCTCGCCTGTGTATCGGTTGGGGACATCTCTACGCTGCTGATCTGACTCCGCTTGGGATGGTTTCCTGTGGACGGGACTCCCGCTGCAGTCTTGGATCCGCTTTGAACTGAACTCTCGCGGCTGTGTTGGAGCCACTATGGATTGAACTCTCACAGTATCATGTTAGACCCGCTCGACATCCATTGCTTTCGGTCCCCTAGAGGGGGAGTGGGGGGTTGCCCACATTTGAAGTCCTCTCCAAGGTTTCTCATAGTCAGCATTGTCACTGGCGTCCCACTGGGTGTGAATTCTCCCTGCCCACTGGGTGTGAGTTTTCCTTGCCCTTATGTGGGTTCTTCCGAGGATGTCGTAGTCGTAGTGGTTTGTACAGTCCTTTGAGACATTTGTGATTTAGGGCTATATAAATAAACATGAATTGATTGATTGATTGATTAGGAAAGATCTCGATCAAAGAAGTGGTCTGGAAAGTAGAGGAGCAACTTACATATATTTTTAATATTCAGTATTTTATTGTTCATAGGTACCATAGGAAATCCCAAATTTTACATTGTTATGTAAATTCTGATTGTCATATAATTCAGTAAATAAAAAAACTATACTTAATTCCGTTTTTGAGATGGCCTTTTTAGTTTTTTGCTTAAAAATATAGAATATGGGATTTACAATACTAACTATGAACGATTAAACACTGGATATTGAGAATATATGAACATTGCTCCTCTACTGCAGACAACCTCCTTGGCATCTTTGATAATCGAGCAAGAACAACAAAGATGCAACAATCACGGTAAAATATGAATGCAAAGGCAAAACAACTTTCACATATTCAATATAATATAACATAATTTATACTAAAGAATTCTAAAGGGCTGTGTATCCTTCACTTAATGGATATCAGGGGTTCATCCAGCTCTTTTTTTTTTGGTGGCTGGTAAAATACAATAGATACAGTTTCTGTTGCTGATATTTGCACAAAAAACAAAAGTCAACGTGGACAAATAGTTATGTTTGTAATATTACTTACCTTGGCTGGGTGAAGATCCAGTTGGCTCCTTATTTTCATGCACGGCACACTAATGCCTTAGCATGGATGATGTGTTATTATCTTATCCCAACTCCTTGAAACACAACAAACGTTTTACCTTTGAATTAAAGAAGACAGTGAGAACCAACACATGTAATGTGTCTGCAATAGTCCATCCACCTTCTTCGCCTATCCAAATTCGGGGAGCGGGGGAAGCAGCCTAAACAGAGAACCATAGACTTCCCTCTTCCCAGCGACTTTGTCCAGTTCCTCCTAGGTTTTCCCAGGGCGTTCCCTGGCCAGCCGGGAGACATAGTCTCCCTAACATGTCCTTGGTCTTCACCGTGGTCTCGTAACGGTCGGACGCACCCTAAACACCTCCCCAGGGAGCCGTTCGGGGGCATTCTGTCCAGAAGCTCGAATCACCTCTTTTGGCTCCTCTCGATATGGAGGAACAGCAGATTTACCCTGAGCTCCTCTCGTATGACAGAGCTTCTTACCCTATCTCTAAGGAAGAGCCCCGCCACCCAACAGAGGAAACTCATTTTGGCCGCATGTACTCGTGATCTTATCTTTTTGGCCATTTCCATGAGAAAGGTGCACAAATGGAGTGCTAGCTGTCTTTGGGAAGTGGTGGTCACGGTGGCGGGGGAATAGCTTCCTTCAGATAGGCGCTGCCTTTCTCCGCTAGCTCCGTTAGCTAAGCAGCTAGCTAGCTTAAGGCGGAGTGGTGAGACAGAGATCGGGTGAATTGCAAGTTGAATGGAACTATTAAATATGTTCGAGAAGGTGTAAAGAAAGCTGCAAAACAATTAAAAGCACACAGATTTAGAAGGATACTTAGCTTTTTAGCAACAGCGAGCAGTCAGCGAGCAGTCACTCCCAGTGACCCGGAATATTCTGGTCAGATGAAGCCAGCAAGACCATATCATCCTTAAAACGCAGAGATCTAATCAGGCCGCCATCGAACCGGATCCCCTCAACGCCCTGACTGTGCCTAGAAATTCTGTTCATAAAAGTTGTAAACGGAATCAGTGACAAAGGGCAGTCCTGGAAGGGTCCAACCCTTACTGGAAACAGGTCTGACTTACTGCCAGTAATTGCGGACCAAGCTCTGACACTGATCATACAGGGAACACACAGCCAAACTCAGGCGGTCCGATACCCCATACTCACTGAGCACTCTCCACAGGATTTCCCGAGGGACACAGTCGAATGCCTTCTCCAAGTCCACAAACAAATATAGACTGGTTGGGCAAACTCCCACGCACCCTCATAGATCCTGCTGAGAGTATAGAGTTGGTCCGTAGTTCCACAACCAGGACGAAAACTACACTCCTCCTCCTGAATCTGAGGTTCGATTATCCGATGTAGCCTCCTCTCAAGTACACCTGAATAGACCTTACCGGGAAGGCTGAGGAGTGTGATTCCATGATAATTGGAACACACCTTCCAGTTCCTCATTTAAAATAGAGGAACTACCATCCCAGTCTGCCAAACCAGAGTCACCGCCTCTTATGTCCACACAATGCTGGAGAGACTTGTCAACCACTACAACCCCAAAGCATCCAGAGCCTTAAGGAACTTTGGGCGGTTCTCATCCACTCCCGGGGCCATGCCACCAAGGAGCTTCTTAACTACCTCAGCAACCTCAGCCCCAGAAAAAGGAGAGCCCACCCCGGAGCCTCCAGGCACTGCTTTCTCTTTAGATAACCTGTAAGTGGGATTGAGGAGGTCTTAAAATATTACTTCCATCGAACCGCAACATCCCCAGTCCACATTAGCAGCAAAACGTCTCCATTATACACGGTCTCTAAACTCCTTTCATTTTCGAGTTTTTTGCAACCGCCAAACCTAAAAACTGCTTGGCCTGTTGGTACTTGTCTGCTGCCTCCGGAGTCCCATGAGCCAAAAGGACCCGATAGTACTCTTTCTTCAGCCTGACAGCATCCTTCACCTTTGGTGTCCACCAGCGGGTTCCGGGATTACCACCATGAAATATACCAACCACCTTGCCACCTCCGCCCGTTGCCTCTCACTGCTTGCAACGCCAGTGTGGAAGAGTGTCCAGCTCCTCTCAAGATGAGTGGTTCTAGAACACTAAATCTAAATCTAGCTGGAACTTCTCTACCTCGGGCACCAGCTCAGGCCCCCTACCCAACTCCCAACCAGCAGGGTGAAGTTCCACATCCCAAGAGCTAGCTTCTGTAGCTAAGGATCAGATCGCCGAGGGCTCTGCCTTCGGTTACCGCCCAGCTCACGGAGCACCCGACTTCCAAGGGTTGATGAACCCATTGGAGGGGGGACCCACGTTGACTTTTCGGGCTGTGTCCGGCCGGGCCATTAGGGGCTCGCCATCGAGCCCCATCTCCAGGCCTGGCTCCTGAAGGGGGCCCCATTGACCCACGTCTAGGTGAGGGAAACCATGGTACTCACATGTTTCTATTCTAGAAGACTTGAGTCTGCAGTAGTGTTAAACTTAAAGGGAAACTACCCTTTTTTGGGAATTTTTGCCAATTATTCACAATCGTTATGAAAGATATCATGATAAATTGATTTTTTTTAATGCATTCTAAGTATTAAATTAATGCAATCAAAAGTTTGGTTATAATGGAGCCTATGGGTGCCGTTCAATTCTGCCTATAGAGCCCCTAAAAAAACATCCAAACACCTCCATTTGGGTTTTAGATACATGATGTAAGTATATATGTATTTTAAGTACGGGCACATTTATAATAACATTTATTATCTACGTATTTTCATCATTTTAAGGATACCAGGCGTATTCATTTTAAAGACACAACACATTTCCTTTTTTTTTATTTGTCAGTGATTTCTGCTCACTGCAGACTTTTTAAGAGTCAACAACAATAATAAAACATCACTTACTGTATAAGGTCTGCTGTCATTAGGATGTCGACTGCTAAAATGTTCATACATTACCATTTAGGTGTAGAATGTCTCATAAGCCTCACGGAGAAATGGGGTGAGGGAAAAGGGGGGTGGGGGGACAAGCTTTTTTCGTGTCGTTCTCACCAGTTCCCGGTCCTTTTACTCATGGCTACCAAAGTGTCCCAACTTGTCGGGATACCTACTCACACTTCTTCTGTGCAGGTGAGATGCATGATTTATGATCTATACTAAATAAAGGGAGCAAGCAGGCAAGGAAGCAGCTGATCAGCTGATGATGTAAACATAGGCACACCTGGAAATGATCACGGTGTCGCTCTAAATCAGTGGTCCCCAAACTGCGGCCCGCGGGCCAGATTCGGCCCGCCAGCGTTCGAGATCTGGCCCCCGGGAAGTCCCAAGTTACAAAAAAATATATAATAATTTTTTTTTTTTTTTTTAATCTGTCCTTTTGTAATCCATTTTCTACCGCTTGTTGCTTGTTACTCTCAGAGTTTATATATATATAAACAGCCCGGCCCCTCGCCAAATTATTTTAACCCAATGCGGCCCCCGGGTCAAAAAGTTTGGGGACCCCTGCTCTAAATAGTTAGTCTACATTAGCGTTTATTACAATACATTACTAATCCTTGGTAAATATTCAAGTCGATAAAGGTTCACTGTTAAAAAAAAAATAAAGGAACAGTTTTTTATCATGAATTAAATTGCACTTTACTGATTAGGTTTATGTCAGGTATGTGGCAGAGGGGGTTAATAATAATCAGTTTCAGCTGCATTGGTGTTGATGGAATTAACAACAGGTGCACTAGAGGGGCAACAATAAAATGGCCCCCAAAACAGGACTGGTTTTGCAGGTGGAGGCCATTTCAAGTTCCTCCCTCTTGATCTTTTTTTAACAGTTTTTCCACAAGTGTTGGCTTTAGCTAGAGTCATTATCACGTCTGGGAGCATGAGGCCATTTCTTAACCATCCTGAAGTTGCGCAGATGGTCCAACTCCTCCAGGATGGCACATCCATGCGTGCTGTTGCAAGAAGATTTAATGTGTCTCCCAGTACAATCTCCGGAGCATGAAGGAGATTCCAGGAGACAGGCAGTTACTCGAGGAGAGCTGAACAGGGCCTAAACGGTCCTCATCCCATCAGCAGGACCGATATCTGCAGTTTTATGCAAGGAGGAACAGGTTGAGCACTGCCCGAGCCCTACAGAATGACCTCCAGCAGGCTACTGGTGTGAATGTCTCTGCCCAAACAGTCAGAAACAGACTTCACGAAGGTGACCTCATGGGACGACGTCCTGTAGTGTGACCTGTGCTCACTGCTCAGAACCGTAGAGCTCGATTGGCGTTTGCGATAGAACACCAGAATTGGCAAGTCCGCCATAAGTGCGCTGTGCTTTTCACAGATGAGAGCAGGTGATAGACGTGAAAGGGTTTGGAGAAACCAAGGAGAGCGCTATGCTGCCTGCAACATCATTCAGCATGACCCGTTTGGTGGTGAGTCAGTGATGGTCTAGAGAGGCATTTCCATGGAGGGAAGAACCGACCTCTACAGGCTAGAGAACGGCAGTCTGACTGCCATTAGGTATCGGGATGAAATCCTTGCACCCATGGTCGGACCCTACACTGGTGCAGTAGGTCCTGGGTTCCTCCTGGTCCACGACTCATGTGGCGAGAGTATGGAGACAGTACCTGGAGGATGAAGGAATTGACACAATTGAATGGCCCTCACGATCACCTGATCTAAATCTGATAGAACACCTCTGGGACATAATGTTTTGGTCCATCAGACGCCGCCAAGTTGCTCCTCAGACTTTACAGGAGCTCACTGATGCCCTTAGACAGATCTGCGAGGACATCCTACAAGACACCATCCCTCCTCTCATTAGGAGCATGCCGCAACGTTGTCAAGCATGCATACAAGCATATGGGGGCTACACAAGACATTGAAAATAATTTTGAGTAGCGGAAATTGAATTTAGGCAAAATGGACGAGCCTGCCACATCATTTTTTCACTTAAATTTTTGGGGTGTCTCTATACTGAGCCCTCTGTAGGCTGAAAACGTTTATTTCCATCAAAAGATGTGGCATCCTTTTGTTCCTGAGACATTAAACTGTCCATATCAGTATGGATATGTTACGCCTGAGTGGCATCGTGGTACCAGGTTCGAATCCCTCGAGGATGCGTCAAAATTGAACACAGCAAAGGTAAGTTTTAACAGATGTATTCTAAAAAAGGATCTAAGAAACAAAACACTGGAGCTAACAAAAGGAAACCAAAGACGCTAGTATGAGAACAAGGTGATATAAAATGAACACTAAACTGACCCGTAGGCACAAAAGAGAAAACAAAACCTTCAGCATGAGAACTGGAATGAACAATGGCTAGCGTGAAACGCTTAGCGAGAATATACATACTTGAAAGTATTGCAGGCGTAATTCGTTGCGTGAAAAGCAAATCATGAACCCAGGCTGAACAAACAAAAGAGGACGGCTTATAAAGTGACGGTGATTATCTGTAGCAGGTGTGCGGGGCCGTGAGCAGCAGGTGAACTGATGAGTAACCATGGTAATGAACAAAAACAGGAAATAAGCATGTTAAACAGCAGAGTTATATAAAATGGAACAGAAACAACAATAATATGAGGAAATCCGCGTACGGATCTTAACAGGATATCCGACATTTTTTTTTTCACCATTGAAATCTGATGTGTTTTCAAAGTGTTCCTTTAATTTTTTTGAGCAGTGGAAATTTAGTATTGATGGCTTTTTAAAAAATACATATTTTTTATTGGATTTTATAGGCGTAATAGTGGAGCTCCCATTGGCTCTGCTGTAAATATATTTATTAATATTTTGAATGCGTTAAAAGAAAACATCCATCGTCATGTGTTTCATAATGATTTTGAAGATAGGCGAACTAGCAATAAAAAAAGTGCAATCAAATCAAAATGTTGACCCACACAGGGCAACTCCTATTCTTTTTCACTGGCTCCATCTCCTCACTCTTCTACAACTCTCTACCACTAAATATATCAGTCATTCTCAAACTATCTGCTGTGACGAGTGTGCATAATTGTATTTCATTCTGTAGCAATTAGTTGGATGATCTTATTTTAGTTGTCTTGGAAACCGCCAAACTGTTTTTTGGGACATCAAGTCTGGGAAGGGCGCTGAACACACCAACCCATAAAACCTGGATCACTTCTGCAGTTTGATTCATCTCAGTAACTATGAAAACTTATTAAAATAATAAATTACCTGGACAGTTATTGATTATTTCTTATTCAAACATCAGATAGTAATCATTTGTCTGAGTGTTCTGATTGCAGCTGTGGCTGCAGTGTATGTTGTAACATAATGTGTATCTAATATTATCAACAATGCGCCGAATAATAGACATATAAATTATCATTATTATTTTTCAGCACGTCTTTTGTTCTCTCACAAATGTCTAGTGAACATATTAAAGTGAATATGTTATTTGGCTAATTATGAATTTAAGTAAAATAGGGGATTTATATGGCCTCATTAGTCGCGGTTTACCTGACACATGAAACGTAACACATTTACGGCGTGAACTACCCACTTAAGCAGCCAGGTGGCAGTAGAGTGTTGAGTATTTTAAAATGTGTTTGGTTGCAATTTCAACTGTAACCACAGCGTCGGTGGCGCTTTCCATTATTTTCAGCACTCGCATGCAATATCCACCCAGGAAAGGGACCATATTAATCCCTTCACTACTGTGATAATAACAACTTTGATATCCTGTACAGCAGTATTGGCTCTTTGTGGCTGCTGCTGTGTTCCATGCGTTCGACATCTCTGTATTATATGCACAGAAAAACAATTTCCACATACAGTACCACCAACTTATTACATATTTGGTTAATGCTTCACCTCGAAAAATAGCTGCATGGCGTTCTAAATGCAGAGTTGGAGAGGGTGGTTGTTTGGTCTGTGTGTTTGTTTTTTTAGTCCTATTTCAGAGCCAATATGTGTCTGATCAGCTCAATTTGTAGAGGCTCCCTATAAAAGAGGCGTACACACCAAAGATATTGTGCCGTTGTTGAGCGTCGGTGGTGTCTGGAGAATAACCATGTTATTCTCCTCAATATCAGTAGGTGGAAGCTGGTAGCTAATTGCTTTGTAGATGCCGGGAACACGTTGTGTGAGACAACAAGGGTTTGTTGTCGTATACATAATGGTAAAACCAAAAATAAAGAAAAGGTGAGTGCCCCTAAGAAAAGGCATTGAAGCTTAGGGATGGCTATGCAGAACGAAACTAAAAACCTAATTTGCTACAAAGTAAACAAAATCATAATGCTGGATGACAGCAAAGACTTACTGTGGAGCAAATACGACGTCCACAAAGTATATCCGAACATGACATGACAATCAACACTGTCCCCACAAAGAAGGATAGGAACAACTTAAATAGTCTTGATTGCTTAAACAAAGCAGATGAGGGTAATAGTGTTTAAGGAAGACATGAAACTGCTACAGGAAAACACCAACAAAACAGGAAAAGCCACCAAAATAGGAGCGCAAGACAATAACTAAAACCCTACATACAGGAAAAACACTAAAAAACTCCAAATAAGTCACGGCGTGATGTGACAGGTGATGACAGTACACCTACTTTGAGACAAGAGCTATACTGATGCATGGTTGGTTATGGTTTGAATTCAGATTCAACAATTGCGAGAACAATATTTTATCATCAATATCGACTACTGAGTTTTTTTAATGCTTTCTGCTGGTGGTGTGCCTTTTTCAATAAAAAAAAATACGCCTTGGCTCAGAAAAGGTTGAAAAACACTGCCTTAGGCTGCCCAGAATAAAAGGCGAGGGTTGTTGACGATAGTCAAAGGCTATTTTATCTCTACAAGCCTGTTTCGCAGGTTTCTCTGCTCTTTCGGGGATTTGTGTGCCAAACAGCTCATTTTTTTTGTTTAATCTGACATCACATAGACAAAGATAAGACCTTCTGGAGGAAGGTTTTGTGGTCAGATGAAACAAAAATTGAGCTGTTTGGCGACAATACCCAGGTGAGGCCTTGAATCCAGGAACACCATGCTTACCATCAGGCATGGTGGTGGTACTATCATGCTATAGGCCTGTTTTGCTGCCAATGGAATTGGTGTTTTACAGAGAGTAAATGGGACAATGAAAAAGGAGGATTACCTAAAAAAATTATTCAGGACAACCTAAAATCATCAGTTCGGAGGTTGGGTCTTGGGCGCAGTTGGGTGTTCCAGCAGGACAATGACCCCAAACACGTGGCCGTGCGCGACCCGAGGGTCCCTGGTTCAATCCCCACCTAGTACCATGGCTCTTTTGGCAGAACCAAGGCTCATTTGAGGCCAAGGAGTATTTTGTAGCTAAGGTTACATCCAACAGAATAGCCCCCAATCCTGGTGAAAATGTGCTCTTCAAAGTCTGAGCCTCATTCTGTAAGTCATCTCCACCATTTATGATGAACCATTTCCAAGATAATCACGATTTTGAAAAAGTATGCTTTTGTGCTGCATTGTGTATTTGACTACAATACAAACTTTATTTTCATTTAAGTGTGTTATTGAGTCTTTTCATAACTGTACATGTCTGTCACTATCTTAGCAACACAACAGTTTGGCTCTATTTTACCGACCTAAATATTAGTCCTCCTCCAATGATTCTCTAGAACAGGGGTCGGGAACCTTTTTGGCTGAGAGAGCCATACAAGCCAAACATTTCTTTTAAAAGTATTTCCGTGAGAGCCTTATCATTTTATATTTTTTAAAACTTAATACAACTATATGCGTGGATTTTTAAGAAAAACCAACATTTTTAGAGTATAATGAGTCTCATTCTCTTTTTAAAAACATTGTTTTTCTGAGGCTAACCACAAATAAATAAAATACTTCTTACCATTAATGCGACTTCTTGAACAGGTGCGGTAGAAACCGGATGGATGGATGAAAATGCATGAGAATGTTTTATATTTTGAACGTTATTTTTGACACTGTGATTACCAGCAGAATTATTCTTTACTTATTGTGTCAAGCAATGTCAGCTAAGATCTATCTAAGAGCCAGGTGCAGTCACCAAAAGAGCCATAGGTTCCCTACCCTTGCTCTAGAATATGCCTGTGCTATTTCATACTAATTTCATATCGATTCTCCACCTTCTTACAATTTCTTCTTTGCCGCTGATGTCTGCTCAATAGCTTTATAGATATGTGATTGATTCTAACGTTGGATGTCTTATGGTCTTTAATAAGGAATTTTCACAAGCCATAATGGGATCTGATGACTGCAAGTGCTCAAAATCACTTTCCCATTAAACCTAAGATCGATTGAAGAGCAATTTTGCTGCATCACGCAAACCTTTGAACCAGGTTTTTTTTTTCAAAACTTACCGTATTTTCCGGACCGTAAGGCGCACTGCCGATGAATGGTCTATTTTTGATCTATTTTCATATATTATTCACACCGGATTATAGGGTGCATTGTATTGTTTTGTTTTTTCTAAATGTAAAACACTTCCTTGTGGTCTACATATCATGTAATGGTGTTTTTTTTTGGTCAAAATGTTGCATAGATTATGTTTTACAGATCATCTTCAAGCCTCTTTCTGACAGTCGTTTCAGGATGCGTCGTTATGTGGGCTCACCTTCGGCAGCCTCTTCTCCCCGTCATCTTTGTTGTAGCGGTGTAGTGTGCAAGGACGAGAGTGGAAGAAGTTTTAAAAGGTGTAGCTAGCTGTTTTAATGACATCCAGACTGACCAGAACTTTAATAACTAAAGTTCCTTGGGTGAATAATGTAAACTTGTCATGTTGAGTACGCTCAACCGGATTGAGGCCCGGTTTGAGTTTTGCGATGGAGGCCTGTGGAGAGGCTAAGCCAACGAGCCGACAGCGGGCTCGGACAAATGATGAGAGGGCGAAGCGTGCGGCAAGGCGGAGAGGCGGGGCGCGCCTGGAGCGAGACTGCAGCCATCAGCGTCAGGTCCGTACAACACACACCTGCGCTCAATCACTTCATCTTCTGCTGCAGAAGAAAAAGGGCGAAGGGGAAGCAATCGGAGGAGAATTAGGAGAGGAACTATCCTACCCGAACGACCACGAGAGCGACAAAGGAGAACCCGAGCGAGATGAGTCCCCGCAAAAGACGCAACCACCGGCCACCGAAAGGTGCGTCGCCGCGACCAGCAGGAACAGCCGACGCGCTAGCAATTGGCGCGACAGACAGGCAAGAAAACCTCATGTGTATTGAAATAATAAACATGGGTCAAACCTGCAATAATGCGTCATTTGTCCATCGTCACTGCAACCCACACATGGAAGGCAGGAAGTCTGTCACAATGTACAAAACCATTTGGAGTAATATGATGTCTTAAGAGAATGCCTTGTGACATGTTAGCATGTTACAGTTGGATAACTTTATTGTATTTTCATTTTTGTAAAAGAGAGTTTTATTTAATGTTACTGTGTTCAACCTTATGCCGTAGCAGAGGAGCTGCATTCATTCCAATGCTGCTTAAAAGGGAACTGTTGATACATTTCATTTATTAAATTGATGCAGTCAAAATGCTAATCATTATAATACATGATGACCAAAATGGGATTTCAGTTAAATAATCATTTATTTTATTTTGTGATGGTTTAAAAAATGATAATTCACGGTTCATCATTTAAAGATAAAAAGGTAAAATTCTTTAAATGGATGCCCGAAATGGGCTGAGGTTAAACAAGTGGTTGAGCGTGCAAGAACTGCTTCAGCACCCGGACCGAACGGGGTACCTTACAAGGTTTTCAAAAACTGTCCCGGATTTCTGAAGCTGTTGTGGAAGCTTATGGGCGTTGTCTGGAAAACCCAGTCCATACCATCATCATGGAGCAGAGCAATAACAACCTTCATCCCAAAGGAGATCAACTCCTGTAACATCGACCTGTTCAGAGGCATTGCCCTACTGAATGTGGAAGGGAAGCTTTTCTTCACCATGGTGGTGAAGCGGATGACCAACTACCTTCTGGCAAACAATTACATCAACACCAGTTGTCAGAAGGCAGGTGTACCAGGCTTCCCTGGCTGCGTAGAGCACTCGGCCATGATCTGGGAAACAATCCAGTCAGCCAAGCGCAACAAAGCGGACCTGCATGTGGTTTGGTTTGATCTGGTAAATGCCTAAGGATCGGTTCCACATCAACTCATCAGCTTTGCACTCAACTTATTCCACATTCCATCATGCATCCAAAGCCTGGTAGTAAACTACTTTAACAACTCCAAAGTCTGCTACACGACTCAAGAGATCTCAACTGGTTGGCACCAGTTAGAGAAGGGAATAGCAAAGGGTTGCTCTATCTCTCCAATACTGTTCACAACAGACTTCGAGATCATGCTTATTGGTGGAAGACGGATGGTCCGAGGAGTGAGATCTGAGTCAGGCCAGCGACTCCTGGCATTGCGGAGCTACATGGATGATGTTACCACCCTCCTCCAGACGGCTGCATGTACCTCCAGACTCCTGAAAAGACTCGGGGAGCTCCTAGCATGGGCACGGATGAAAATAAAACCTGCCAAGTCCCGCAGCCTCTCCATCCGGAAAGGAGCCAGAAATGACAACATCTCATTTTCAGTGGATGGTGAATTAATCCCACGCGTGGTCGACCAACCTGTGCAGACCCTCTGAAGGCTTTACACTGCTGACATGTCTGATAAGCAAATGCCTGCCTCCGTCATTTCTCAGCTGAAGGATGGCCTGAACAAAATTGATCAAAGCTATCTCCCAGGTAATTTCAAGGTCTGGTGTTACCAGTTCACCTTATACCATCGCCTGATATGGCCCTTGAAGATGTGCGACATCACCTCCACAACAGTCCTCAAGATGGACTCAAAATCCAATAACTACATTTGCAAATCGCTGGGCCTTCCCCAGATGTCTTTCCAACACGGCACTGTTTAGAAGAACCATTCTGAAGCTGCCACTGAAATTCATCAGCTTGGGCTACAAACAGGAGAAGGTGAGACTCATGTTTGACCTCAGAGACTCACATGATCCGTATGACCGTAACACCAAGACCCAAGTCTGTACAGGGCGTAAGTGGAATGCTACGCAGACAGTACACCAGGCCATCGTCCGACTGAAACACCAGGAGATGGTAGGACAGATACAGTCTGGCAAAGCCGGCTTCGGATGGGGAACACCATCCAATGTTCAAGGTTCAATTTTATTGTCCCCGTGGGGAAATTTGTCTTAGACACAGTGCATCATTGCTTTCTTAACATACACAAAAACAACAGAACAAAAAAACAAGCACAGACACAACCACAACCAGAAAACTAACATTTAAACATCTAAACATCAGAACATGGAGCTGGATAGACACGGGTGGCACTTTGATATAGGCATAAAATCTACAGTATGGAGATAAAGATAAAGTACCAGTGTGCATTGCGCTAGAGCTCATGGATAAAGTGCTGTGTGCTAAAGTGTTTAGTTCTAAAGTGCTATGTGCTAAAAAAAAAGTGCTAACCAATTCTATTGCACATTGTTGGTCAGCTTAATGGAGGCTGGGACAAATAATAATTTAAAGCGGTTAGATTTGCATAGTGGGACCCGGAGTCTTCTCCCTGATGGCAGGGTTCCATATTCAGGGAAGAGTGGGTGTTGTGAATTGGAAATAATTTTCTTAGCTTTTTTCCTAACTGCCTGCTCATAGATGCTCTGTATAGGCTCATATTCTTTCCTTCCTACGATTTTCATTGCCGTTTTATGCATGCCGGCCAGTTTGCTTTTTAGCTTAACGGTTAGGTTGCCAAACCATGAGGTGATCCCGTATCTAATGATGCTCTCTACAATGGCACGGTAGAAAATCATCATGATGTAGATGCTTACGCCGTACAATCTTAATATTCGCAAAAAATATAGCCTCTGTTGCAGTCTATTGCACAGTTTGTCAATATGTGTCTTCCAGCAGAGAAGATTATCAATATGAACCCCTAAATATTTATATGAAGATACCTGAGTGATTTCCTGATTTTTAATGACTACTGGCTCATGGTCAGTCACATTCCTCGGATCCAAAACCATTTCCTGTGTCTTGGTCACATTTAGAATAAGATGGTTGGTATCACACCACCTAATAAATAGGTCTATCTCGTCTTGGTACACAGAGGGGTCCGTATCCTTGTGTAGAAGGCTTAGGAGCATGGTATCGTCCGCAAATTTCACCATATAATTGTAAGGGTGCACAGTCCTACAATCATTGGTGTACAATGTAAACAGTGTTGGTGATACAACGCAACCCTGTGGGACGCCTGTGTTGCAGTGTTTGGTGTCTGACAGTTTTCTGTTGACCTTCACTTGCTGTGTTCTGTTCGTTAAAAAAGAGTGGAACCATTTGATCAAGGTGGAGAGATGTGGTCCAAAGCCTCAAGGAAGGAAACAAAATATCTGGTGATCTCAATAGTGGTCAAGATGGAAAAGGAGAGCTACACAATCAAAGCTGTGGGCCAACAGCAGCAAGGGAGATGGACCAATTGGGAGGCCGTTGTCAACAGAGTTGTGACGTGGGCAGACATGTGGAAGATGCCCCAGGCAAGGCTAAGTTTCCTCATCAGGGCCACGTACGATACCCTCCCCAGTCCCGGGAACTTGCATGTGTGGTATGGGGCAGAGGTGACCTGCCAACTCTGTGACTCCCAGAACCAAAGCTTGCATCACATTCTTTCTGGCTGCAATGTGGCTTTGTGGCAAGGTGGCCAACCTTACAGCAGCATGCTCTAGCTGCTCCTGTGAGGCTGGCCACCTTGCTTGACCATGGCCTTGGTCTTCTCTTGGCTTATACATAGGCCGACTTTTTCCCCTTGCTCATGCAGATTGTTGGTCAATTTTTGGAGCGCAGCGGTGGAATGGCTAAGCAGAGCCAAGTCGTCCGCAAAGTCCAGATCTGCCAGTCTGCCCCCTCCCCACTTAATGCAGAGGTTTTCTCCGTCGACAGACTTCCTCATGACAAAGTCTATGACAATGATGAACAGTAAGGGGGACAAGATGCAACCCTGTCTTACCCCGGTCACAATGTCAAAGTCGTTGGTTGTGCAGTTGATGGTTTTCACTCGTCAGGTAGTGTTGTAGTACAGGGCTCTGAAGATGTTGACGTACGTTGATGGTATACCGTATAGCCGGAGGATCTGCCACAGTGATTCCCGGTGGATGCTGTCGAAGGCTTTCTTGAAATCGATGTACTACCTGAAACCAACCATCGGTTGGTCTTCAAGTTAGAATTTCTCTGCGTGTTGCCAAAACAGCTCAACTTTGGTTTTGCCGTCTGAGGCATTCAGGCAGTGGCGAGCATTGCATTTCCCACCTAGGCCTTTGGTGATGTCCGACTTCAATGATTACCTCTCAAAATACAGTAATTGATATCACCACATTACCATCCATCCATTTTCTACCGTTTTTCCCTTTTGGGTTCGCGGGGGGTGCTGGAGCCTATCTCAGCGTCCAAGCATCACAGGGCCAACACCGACCATTGCTGGAGAAATACTATACAGAAATACATTTACGCCCTACTGGCCATTGAATCACACACATCAACTGTATAGAAACCTAGTTATTTTTTTGCGCATTTAAAAAACAATTAAAACGCATCAGCAATTTAAAACATGTACCGTAAATTTCTCTGCTTGGCCTATGCAACTTTCAGTCAATAAAGTTTGATTCAAAGTACACACTTCTCAAAGATATATTAACTGCTCCGACCACATGATTGCGACAAATGCACATTTAATTATGTAATTAAATGGCAAGCATGACACATTTCAAAAACAAGAGTTTCCAACTTTTACTGGTAACATCAGACTACTGTTAACAACTTGCAATCTGATTGGCTATCGCAACTGTCTCTCAACTGTCATGATCCGTGGTCCGAATCGTGTTTTGTTTAGTTATGTTCTGTAAGTTTTGGACTCCCTTAGCTCCTGTTTTGTGCACTTTGGGTGTTTGTTTTGGTTACCATGGGTGCTAATTGGTTTCACCTGTCTCTGATTACTGCTCTTCACGTTAACCTGCTGTTGAACACTAATCAGAGTGCTATTTATTCATGTTGCTCACCACAGTTGGTGTGGCCTTATTGTTTGCTATACGTAACTCTTATGTTTTGAAGTTCCTGATTCTTGTTCCTGAGTTTCCTGTGCAACGTTTTGCCTTAGGTTCCTGTTTTTCTGTACTTTTGGTAGTTGGTTGATTTATGTTAAATAAATCATCTCCTACCTCACGCTGTTGTCCGGAGCGGTCCGCTCTGCATTCCGGGAGAACAAACCCCGACCTGACCCGTTACACGCGACATCAACTCTGTGTTCTTAAATTTTTTCGCTAACGGTCGCGATGAGTATCCAATCACAGGACGCGTAAATGTCACGCTTAACATGAGGCCATCAAGAAGGTCTTACTGACAACAACTCGTGATCTGATTGGCTATCGCAGCTGTCTATCGACTGTATGCCACATTCACTTACAGTGCACAGACGCCAGCATTGATGATTCTGAAGGCGTCTGGCAGATTTCGTACAGCATGGCAACATAAGCCAGCTGAATTCTGACTGGATACAAACTAAAACTAAAATCAACAGCACTGGAAGGTGCATAATATGACATGAAGAGAATAATTTTAGAAATTTAGGGAAAGTAAATAAAGTAAGTTTATCTTTATTTTTGATCATGATTTCTGGTTATGTTAGGCCAGCAGAGAAGGCCTCGCTGGCCCTGACGGCACTCCACTGCATTTAGGTAGTCACTGGCAAACTTCAGATGGTCTGTACACGTGTCATCTTGAGCAGGTTGACCTTGCAGGCATTGAAGGATCTCAATCCATTCTGTGTTACCCAAGATTGTCTCGGTGTTGGTGCTCCCAACTCCCTTTATCATTAACAAGCTCCCCACATGTAATTCTGGGTAAGTCCCTCACCTTTCTCTCCAGATAAGATATTTGTTGGCGCTCTAAAGCATGAGGGATTGTTGATATCTTCTGTTTGATCTATTTTTTTAATCATTGCGCTCTTACTGTTCCGAGCTCCGTGTTGAAGAAATTAGATGTATCTGTGTGTTTTAATGTGTGGTGGATTAATCCTTGTTTTAATACTTATTTCACTCAAAAAAAAATATTGGAACAATTTGCGGGGTTTTCCCAATTTTTTGCTGATATGTTTTTACATAAAACCAACCAACCAACTTTTTCTGCCTGTTGGCACCTGTTCCAAACAAATTGTTTAAGATTTGCACCAAATTAGGACGTTTACCAACCCGTGACATAGCAGATATCTTCATCCATGGTAGAGGTTTGCCGACTGACGCTTGTAATGGTCCGCTATCTTATTTCTTCCAGTGTTTTTGCAGTCCAGACCAAAATATGATCACGGTAGACCCATAACCTAAAATGTAATTGTAATTGTTTGTATTTACCAGTACAGGTCACTACAAAAACTTACAGTCTCTACTAGAGAAGTTCAGTAAGAAATATCGATATCAGTTTTGTGTGTCTGTGACGATGTGGAAGGCAGCTTTAACAAGGCGACCCCAAGATGCAGCAGGCAACATTATTAAATTTTTTTTAATATAACAAAAGGAAACGCACTCACAAGGGAGAAGGAGAAAAAGCAACTAGGAGTCGAAAAGTACAAAAAAGGCGAGTGCATACTTAACTGCACAAGACACAGAACTTATTTTTAGTAGGAAACAACTTGTGTAGGTTAAGCAAAACAGAACAATAGGCAATGATCACTGATTGACAACCAGAACACACTTGTACCCAGTTGCCAATCAATGACAGTTGTGGGAGCCTGCACTCAGTGGACAGACAGGGGAAATTAAACTCCAAAATAAGAGTAATGGACAGAAACTTAAACACCACACAAATGGAAAAAAAACAGTCACAAGGGTGTGACAGGATGCCCCTTCCCCCAAACAAAACCGATTCCACACTGCAAAAAGTCAGTGTTCAAAAACAAGAAAAAAAATACAAAAATTGGGGGTATTTTATTTGAAGTAAGCAAAATTATCTGCCAATAGAACAAGAAAATTTGGCTTGTCAAGACTTTTCAAAACAAGTAAAATTAGCTCATCTATATGAACCCAAAAATACCTTAAAATAAGAATATTCTCACTAATAACAAGTGCACTTTTCTTGGTGGAAAAAAGAGACCTTTTTGCTCAATATGTTGAAAAATATTCTTAAATTAAGTAAATGCTACTGCCATTATCGTGACATAATGATACGCATTCGGCATCATGATTTTTTTTTTCATGCTTGAAATAAGAAATTAATACTTTAAAAAAAGTAGTTTTATACTTGAGTGTTGATGACACAGCTTTGCATCAGTTGATATTCTAATTTCAAGCATGTTTTACTCACTATAGGTCATAAAATCTCAGCAACAAGCTGTAATATCTTACTTAGATTAATTAGGACCAACACCTTCAAAACAAGTAAAACACTCTAACATAAAATCTGCTTAGTGAGAAGAATTATCTTATCAGACAGAAAATATTTAGGATATTTTATCTTATTTAGATTTCAGTTTTTCCAGTGCAGACTTAAAAAGAAACATACGGAAGTCTGTATTCAAGGGAGGGTGGCAGTAGGACTTGGTGGAGGTCCTTCCCCAGCATGTATTTAAAAGTACAATAAACAGATGTCGATTAGAAATTAATTGACCAAAATGATTGATTTGTGAAGTAATGAGGCCCAAGACCATAATTAGCAATTACCGTATGTTAGAGACTATAAGCAGTTATTTTTTTCCAAAGCTTTTAAATCTGCGTCTTTTACAAAGGTGTGGCTAATCTATGGATGTGTCTTTGCTAAACGGCTAAATTATGGAATGGATTAAGCAAAGAAATCAAACAATGAATAAATATTATCCGCTTTAAGAAACTGTTCAAACTCTTAACTGTTTGCAAAGTACGGGGGTGAAGAATCCAGATAAAAATATTGTAGGATACTACAAAAGAAGAACATCTTATTCATCTATTAAAGGATAAATAAAGACATCATTGACTTTGTTGATTTGTTTGATCAACTGTCTTACTGTCTATCAAGGCAAGGTAAGGTAATGACTATTTTGTAAATATTTATTTACAAAATCTATAGCTCATTTCACAACAAAACAGAATACACTTGTGGCTTATTGTCCGATGCGGCTAACATATTAAATATTTTTTTCTTCTCAAGATTTGTGGGTGCGGCTTACAATTGGAATTCATGCACTATTTCTTGTAATCTGCAACTAACTTTAAATCTTCTATTCCACACCATTCCTTCTCCCTGCCACTGTCCCTCACAAGTCAATGCTGTGACCTTTTTAGCGGGTGCTTAAACAGATTAGCTGTTTTTAGACGCTATGCACTTCTGATGACTGTGTGAAAAAGACTTCAGTCCCATGGTGATGTTGGATGGAATAGAGAAAGCTGCAAGTAGAGGGTAAGCTTAGGGGAGACTATGGGCAGACAGTTAGTAGGAGGAGCAGCATTTTCTGGGGAACAAAATGGATTGGGTAGAGGAGAAAGAGCAGTTGATACAGTAGGAACACACGGTAAATAGGTCATACTTGTATAGCGCGGTTCTACCTTCAAGTTACTCAAAGCGCTTTGACAAAATTTCCACATTAACCCATTCACACACTAGTGGCGGGAGCTGCCATGCAAGGCCCTAACCACGGTCCATCTCTCCGGGTGAAGTGTCTTGCTCAGGAATACAACGAACGTGACTAGGATGGCGGAAGCCAGGGATCGACCCAGAAACCCTCAGGTTGTTCATACGGCTACTCTACCAACCGAGCATTGCCGTTCCCACAACTGTTTTCTTGTTTTAAAGCACCTTGAAATTCAGTCTCCCATTTAGTCATTATCCGGAAGTGTATTTTCTTTTTAAAAAGCTTGTTCCGTGGTAAAATTGTACACAGAATGAAATAACGGAACATCAATTTCATTCGGAAATATTAAATTTGAAATACAAGCAGTGATGGTCAGTAACAAGCTACATGTCACTACGCTACGTAGCTTAACTATGTTTTCCAGTAGCTTGGCGGTAGCTTGGCTACTTTTTTCAACAAGTAGCTTAGCTACTTTTAGACTCATGTAGTGAGGTAGCTTACGTCAAAGCTACAAGCTACAAAGAGAGAACATGGATGGCAAATCCAGGCCAAAAAAATACAGAGAAAATACAATGACCTGGATGAATGAGAACATCCATGCATACGGAGAAAATCCATGATTGGTTGGGGTTTGTATGATGAGTCACAATTGGCTAAGGTCAGGGCGAAACATTCCGGACTGGCCAATCAGGCTAAGGTGGGTCATCGAAAAAAATCAGCCAAATCATTACAGACACGCACTCACGTCACATGACGACGAGGGAGTCAGAGACAGAGAGATGCTTCAAGCTGACTCAAAAAAAAGAAACATACTTGAAAATGGCAGAGGGGTTGTCTCCAGCAGATTAGATTTTTCCTTTAGTGATGAAGATGACGTGCAAGAAACCCACAATAATGCGTGCCTGTAGTCATATTTAGACAAATGTATGTGTTTAGAGAAAACAATGCCCCAATCCTTAGATTTTGGTTGTTGTTTAATCTGTAAACCAAAATACTAACTGCTATCTTCATCAAAGATGTCCAACACAAATTTAGGAACACACATTAAGGTCAGTTGAGTTCATGAAAAGTTTTACAGCACATAACCATTACCAACTGTTGCAAAACAACACACACAGGTCATTGTTTTTGGTCAAGATATAGAAAGATTTTTTACCGTAGGTAGAGAAATTAATAACATTACAGGGGTGGGGCACAGAAAAGGCAATCTACAAACACCGTTTCCATATGAGTTGGAAAATTGTGTTAGATGTAAATATAAACGGAATACAATGATTCATAATAATAATTCACTTAGAATTCCATGGCTGCAACACGTGCCAAAGTAGTTGTTCGCCACTTACATGGCAGCATGTGTTGTTCCAAAACTTGTATATACCTTTGAGCATTAATGGTGCCTTCACAGATGTGTAAGTTACCCATGCCTGGGGCACTAATGCACCGCCATACCATCACAGATGCTGGCTTTTGAACTTTGCGTCGATAACAGTCTGGGTGGTTCACTTCCCCTTTGGTCCAGATGACACAATGTCGGATATTTCCAAAAACATTTGAAATGTGGACTCGTCAGACCACGGAACACGTTTCCACTTTGCATCAGTCCATCTTAGATTATCTCGGGCCCAGAGAAGCCAGTGGCGTTTCTGGATGCTGTTGATAACTGGCTTTCGCTTTGCATAGTAGAGCTTTCACTTGCACTTACAGATGTAGCAACAAACTATATTTAGTGACAGTGGTTTTCTGAAGTGTTCCTGAGCCCATGTGGTGATATTTTTTAGAAATTGATGTCGGTTTTTGATACAGTGCCATCTGAGGGATCGAAGGTCACGGTCATTCTAAGTTGGTTTCCGGCCATGCCGCTTACATGGAGTGATTTCTCCAGATTCTCTAAACCTTTTGATGATATTATGGACCGTAGATGTTAAAATCCCTAAATTACTTGCAATTGCAATTTGAGAAACGTTGTTCTTAAATTGTTTGACTATTTGTTCCCACAGTTGTGGACAAAGGGGTGTACCTCGCCCCATCCTTTCTTGTGAAAGACTGAGCATTTTCTGGGGAGCTGTTTTTATACCCAATCATGGCACCCACCTGTTCCCAATTAGCCTGCACACCAGTGGGATGTTCCAAATAAGTGTTTGATGAGCATTCCTCAGCTTTATCAGTATTTATTGCCACCTTTCCCAACTTTTTTGTCAAGTGTTGCTGGCATCAAATTCTAAAGATAATGATTATTTGCACACAAAAAAAAAGTTTATCAGTTTGAACTTCAAATATGTTGTCTTTGTAGCATATTCAACTGAATATGTGTTGAAAATGATTTGCAAATCATTGTATTCCGTTTATATTTACATCAAACACAAATTCCCAACTCATATGGAAACGGGGTTTGTAAATAATTACATACAGTGGGGTGCGGGGACCCCTAGAGGTAGTTGTAGGGCGTCCCCAGCTAAATGACAGGTAGGTAATAGTAATTGACCCAATAAGGGGGAAACAGCTGTAATAGGTAGACTAGAGCTGGGTGATACAAATGTGGATATCGATCCAATATTAAGTAAATACGGTGATGGCGATACTGCTCGTTGAGGGATCTACTTCCCCCCACTCTTATTTTATTGATGGTGATTATGATTTAATAAACAAGATTTTTACTCAAATGAGTATTTCATATTCATAAAATAGATATAATAAGTGTGTGTGTGTGTGTTTGTGTGTGTGTGTGTGTGTGTGTGTGTGTGTGTGTGTGTGTGTGTGTGTGTGTGTGTGTGTGTGTGTGTGTGTGTGTGTGTGTGTGTGTGTGTGTGTGTGTATTTTTACCTGGGGGCCGGAATTGAACGGATCCAGCGAGAAAACCATTTTCTCAAACATTTCCCTACACATTCTGGATTGGAGCGGCAACGAGCTATGTGAGTTCAGTGCCTTGGAGGCCATTTGGCTGATCTTCTGCTGCACTGGCAACCGGGCCAACAACCAAGCTGTATGGTCCCTTGGGCCGTACATGTGATGGTGGAGAATGTTGGACTTGGCGTAAAGGACTATACGACGTCATGGTTCGTAGTCTACCTGCAGGGACGCTTCAAGATCGATGCTTCAAAGACTGGCCTCACGAAAGCCCTGATTTTAGCTGTTTGGATGTTATTGGACATGACTTCCATCCGGTTCAAGTCCGTGATGTGGGTGACCGTCGTCGCCGAGGCGTTGGCGGTGCTGGGGATGCTGTCGTATGTGTACTCCCAGGTGTGCCGGCTATGCGGTGCCCACGCAGCCCACCGGTTCTTAAAAATGATTCACCTAGGACAGGGGTCGGGAACCTTTTTGGCTGAGAGAGCCATGAAAGCCAAATATTTTAAAATGTATTTCCATGAGAGCCACATAATATTTTGGTACCACTTTAGTATGGAGAACATAGTCACCATTAATTAGTTGCTTATTAACATGCAAATTAGTAACATATAGGCTCTTAATTAGTCATTATTATTACTTATTAAGGCCTTATTCTGCATGGCCTTATTTTTCAAGCAGTAAGTCATTAATTACGAGTCTTCCCTCAATAACCTCAGAATTATTGCCTATTAGTAACCCTAACCTTTATATGTTCCCCTAGTGTCCAATTAAGTCTTAAGTCTTTGTTACTTAGAATGTGTTCCCCATACTAAAGTGTTACCAATATTTTTCAACACTGAATACAACTAAATGTGTGCATTTTTAAGTAATACTAACATTTTCAAAGTATAATAATTTTCTTATTCTTTTTAACAACATTGTTATTCTGAAGCTAACTAATAATAAATAAAAACAACTTCTTACCATTTATGTGACTTCTTGGATTGATGGATTAAAACGCATGAGAATGTTTTTAATTTTGAACGTTATTTTTAACACTGTGATTACCAGTGAAATTATTCATTACTTATCGTGTTAAGCAATGTCAGCTAAGATTTATCTGAGAGCCAGATGCAGTCATCAAAAGAACCACATCTGGCTCTAGAGCCATAGGTTCCCTACCCCTGACCTAGGGGTTTGGGGAATAGGTTGGGGAGCCTGAAGCTCCCTCTGCCTGGCGGGATACCTATCCGATCTGCCAACAAAGAGACTTGAAGGTGTACAGTGGATAGATTGGTGGGCGAAGGAGCTGATGTCAGAGGGTCCAGGCGGCAGACATAGGCCGGTGACAGCCCTGATCAGCCTGGACGTACCACTTGACCCAATTATAAAGATGTTGGCCAACAAAAGTGGGGTCGAGACGATTCTGGTCGTGGCTTTGATGGAGTACAGAGAACCTTTAGGGGCAAAAAAAAGCAGACCAGACGGCCGATGTTCTCTCTCTCTGTCTCTCTCTATCTTTCTCTCTCTCTCTCTTTTTATATATATATATATATATATATATATATATATATATATATATATATATATATATAGCCGAGGTTGCTGTGGTTTATCCGTTAAACAGTGCTCAATACCGTAGTAGAGTGCTTGGGTGAGCAAAAAACACACAGAGGCTATTTCTCAGATTTCCCTGCTCTTCAGGGGAGTTTATTGAAGTGTCTGTGGCTGTCACATATGTATAGGGTACATTAAATGGGGGTGTGGCAATTACTGAAGGTGTTACACGGTACTGCCCTGCCTCTGTGTAAACACGATGAGACCAGTTCTTTGCGTCTAACGTGTGCATGCTGGGGTGGTACATAATAAAAACATTTTGTTTCAAGCAAAGGTTACATCATTTAGTTGCACTGTTGTGTGGTGAGCTGGATGTGACAATGTGCCATGTAATGGAGTAATCAATGTTATTGTCTTTAAGAGTCGATATGGATTTGCTCAGCTCTGTGGAGTTCCTGAGTGGTGGCCTACGGAATGATGCTGTGTAATTGTTATAATGGGTTTTGAAGGTATTTTCTGTGAGCCCGATATAGGTCTCTGTGTTTGAGTGGTATTTGCGGGTGACGTTGGCTTGATAGACGACTGATGCTTTCAAAAAGTTAAGTGGGCAGTTAAGTGTTTGTCTGTAATTGCAGTTACCTGTAGAGTTGGGGTCGTTCGTGGTGTCTGCTGTCTGACTGGGTGTGTTCAGTATCTTTTTGTTGTGTGTGTCAATGGTTTGTTTGATTGATTGATTGATTGATACTTTTATTAGGAGATTGCACAGTACAGTACATATTCCGTACAATTGACCACTAAATGGTAACACCCGAATACGTTTTTCAACTTGTTTAAGTCGGGGTCCACGTTAATCAATTCATGGTAAATATATTAGTCATGCAGCTGTAGTAACATTTTCAAAGTGTTCCTGGTGAATATCTTTCTGAGTACGTGTTTTTTGGAGAAGTGCCTGTCAATGAGTGCAAGGAATTTGTGTCCAATATTCGAGCTGGGCGGGTTTGGAGAGTGGCTGTGCCAGCAACCTGAGGGTTCCTGGTTCCATCTCCGGCTTCTACTAACCTGGTCACGTCCGTTGTGTCCTTGAGCAAGACACTTCACCCATTCTCCTTATGGGTCGTGGTTAGCACCTTGCATGGCAGCTCTCGCCGTCAGTGTTTGAATGTGTGTGTGAATGGGTGAATATGGATATAGTGTCAAAGCGCTTTGAGTACCTTGAAGGTAGAAAAGCGCTATACAAGTATAACCCTGTAGAGGTTGCCGTGTAGTGGGTTCGACGGACCACAACACACCATACTCGCCAACCCTCCCGATTTTTAAGGGAGTCTAGTACAGCTGTTGTGTTTTTCCATTGATTGAGTTGGGAAGTGCTAGTGATTTTTTTGTTAATTCTGTCCAGGATTTGATAGTTTATTTTGCCAATTTCTGATTTGGTTGGGTTGATTAGCCGACAGGTTGGTCTGTTTCCGAAATTGGGTTTGTGGTCTTTCAGTGTAATAAACGTCTCTCTGCTGGTCGTGGCTCGTGTGTGTGTGTGTGTGTGTATGTGTGTCTGTGTGTAATGTATCTATTTATATGTAGGTATGTCTATATATTTGTGTTGTATATATATGTATACATATATATGTATATATAGGTATGTATATATGTATGTATATACATGTATGTTATATATATGTATATACTGTACATATATGTATATATATACATATGTGTGTTTTATATATGTGTATATATATATATACATGTATGTATATATATGTGTTCTATATATGTATATACATATGTATATATATACACATATATGTGTTATATATATATATATATATATATAAATATATACATATATGTGTTATCTATATATATATATATATATATATATACATATATGTGTGTTTTATATATTTATATTTGTATGTATATGTATGTATAATTTTTATGATCATAAGTTGTGTTGATGCATATTTTTGTTTGACTAATATACAGTGTATACAGTATATATATATATATATATATATATATATATATATATATATATATATATATTTATATAATAATTGAACTTTAACATGTTTAGTTACAAATGACACTTCATATTCAAAATGCTAACATGAAAACAAGACATTGACGTCAATCACAGTGGTTCTCAAATGGGGGTACGTGTACACCTGGGGGTACTCGAAGGTATACCAAGGGGTATGTGAGATTTTAAATTTGTTTTTATTCCGAAAAATAGCAACAATTCAAAAATCCTTTATAAATATATTTATTGAATAATGCTTCAACAGAATATGAATGTAAGTTCATAAACTGTGAAAAGAAATCTAGTGTTGACAGCTAGATTTTTTTTGTGGACATGTTCCATAAATATTGATGTTAACAATTACTTTTTTTGGGAAGAAATGTTTAGAATTAAGTTCATGAATCCAGATGGATCTCCATTACAATCCCCAAAGAGGGCACTTTAAGTTGATGATTACTTCCATGTGTAGAAATCTTTGGGTTGTACTTGTATAGCGCTTTTCTACCTTCAAAGTACTCAAAGTGCTTTGACACTACTTCCAGATTTACCCATTCACACACACATTCACAAGCTGATGGAGGGAGCTGCCATGCAAGGTGTTAACCAGCACCCATCAGGAGCAAGGGTGAAGTGTCTGACTCAGGACACAACGGACGTGACGAGGATGGTACTAGGTGGGGATTGAACCAGGGACCCTCGGGTTGCGCACGTCCACTCTTCCACTGTTCCACGCCGTCCCTTTATTTATAATTGAATCACTTGTTTATTTTTCAACAAGTTTTTAGTTCTTTTTATATCTTTTTTTTCAAATAGTTCAAAAAAGACCACTACAAATGAGCAATAATTTGCACTGTTATACATTTTAATAAATCAAAAACTGATGACATAGTGCTGTATTTGATTTCTTTATCTCTTTTTTTTTTTTTTTAAATGCTTTGCTCTGATTAAGGGATACTTGAATTAAAAAAATGTTCACAGGAGGTACATCACTAAAGAAAGGTTGAGAACCACTGGTCTATCATATATGTAGATTGTAGAGTAACATTGTACATGTATGATAAAATAACAGGACTTGTTGTACAAACCCCTTTCCATATGAGTTGGGAAATTGTGTTGGATGCAAATATAAACGGAATACAAAACCTCGGACATGGGAGGAGTTCGGGGAAGCCATGGAAAACGACTTCCGGACGGCTTCGAAGCGATTCTGGACCACCGTCCGCCGCCTCAGGAAGGGGAAGCAGTGCACTATCAACACCGTGTATGGTGCGGATGGTGTTCTGCTGACCTCAACTGCGAATGTTGTGGATAGGTGGAAGGAATACTTCGAAGACCTCCTCAATCCCACCAACACGTCTTCCTATGAGGAAGCAGTGCCTGGGGAATCTGTGGTGGACTCTCCTATTTCTGGGGCTGAGGTCGCTGAGGTAGTTAAAAAGCTCCTTGGTGGCAAGGCCCCAGGGGTGGATGAGATCCGCCCGGAGTTCCTTAAGGCTCTGGATGCTGTGGGGCTGTCTTGGTTGACAAGACTCTGCAGCGTCGCGTGGACATCGGGGGCGGTACCTCTGGATTAGCAGACCGGGGTGGTGGTTCCTCTCTTTAAGAAGGGGGACCGGAGGGTGTGTTCCAACTATCGTGGGATCACATTCCTCAGCCTTCCCGGTAAGGTTTATTCCGGTGTACTGGAGAGGAGGCTACGCCGGATAGTCGAACCTCGGATTCAGGAGGAACAGTGTGGTTTTCGTCCTGGTCGTGGAACTGTGGACCAGCTATATACTCTCGGCAGGGTTCTTGAGGGTGCATGGGAGTTTGCCCAACCAGTCTACATGTGCTTTGTGGACTTGGAGAAGGCATTCGACAGTGTCCCTTGGGAAGCCCTGTTGGGAGTGCTCAGAGAGTATGGGGTATCGGACTGTCTTATTGTGGCGGTCCGCTCCCTGTACGATCAGTGCCAGAGCTTGGTCCGCATTGCCGGCAGTAAGTCGAACACATTTCCAGTGAGGGTTGGACTCCGCCAAGGCTGTCCTTTGTCACCGATTCTGTTCATAACTTTTATGGACATAATTTCTAGGCGCAGTCAAGGCGTTGAGGGGTTCCGGTTTGGTGACCGCGGGATTAGGTCTCTGCTTTTTGCAGATGATGTGGTCCTGATGGCTCCATCTGACCGGGATCTTCAGCTCTCGCTGGATCGGTTCGCAGCCGAGTGTGAAGCGACCGGAATGAGAATCAGCACCTCCAAGTCTGAGTCCATGGTTCTCGCCCGGAAAAGGGTGGAATGCCATCTCCGGGTTGGGGAGGAGACCCTGCCCCAAGTGGAGGAGTTCAAGTACCTAGGAGTTTTGTTCACGAGTGAGGGAAGAGTGGATCGTGAGATCGACAGGCGGATCGGTGCGGCGTCTTCAATAATACGGACGTTGTACCGATCCGTTGTGGTGAAGAAGGAGCTAAGCCGGAAGGCAAAACTCTCAATTTACCGGTCGATCTACGTTCCCATCCTCACCTATGGTCATGAGCTTTGGGTTATGACCGAAAGGATAAGATCACGGGTACAAGCGGCCGAAATGAGTTTCCTCCGCCGTGTGGCGGGGCTCTCCCTTAGAGATAGGGTGAGAAGCTCTGCCATCCGGGAGGAACTCAAAGTAAAGCCGCTGCTCCTTCACATCGAGAGGAGCCAGATGAGGTGGTTCGGGCATCTGGTCAGGATGCCACCCGAACACCTCCCCAGGGAGGTGTTTAGGGCACGTCCAACCGGTAGGAGGCCACGGGGAAGACCCAGGACACGTTGGGAAGACTATGTCTCCCGGCTGGCCTGGGAACGCCTCGGGATCCCCCGGGAAGAGCTGAACGAAGTGGCTGGGGAGAGGGAAGTCTGGGCTTCCCTGCTTAGGCTGCTGCCCCCGCGACCCGACCTCGGATAAGCGGAAGAAGATGGATGGATGGATGGAAAATGATTTGCAAATTCTTTTCGTGCTGATGTTTTTTGCTGAATGGATGTTCAAACTCATAAACTTTATTTTTTTTGCAAATAATAATTAACTTAGAATTTCATTGCTATACCACGTGCCAGAGTAGTTGGGAAAGGGCATGTTCACCACTGTGTTACATCACCTTTTCTTTTAACAACACTCAATAAACGTTTGGGAACTGAGGAAACTAATTGTTGAAGCTTTGAAAGTGGAATTCTTTCCCATTCTTGTTTTATGTAGAGCTTCAGTCGTTCAACAGTCCGGGGTCGCCGCTGTCGTATTTTACGCTTCATAATGCGCCACACATTTTCGATGGGGGACAGGTCTGGACTGCAGGCGGGCCAGGAAAGTACCCATACTTCTTTACTACGAAACCACACTGTTGTAACACGTGGCTTGGCATTGTCTTGCTGAAAAAAGCAGGGGCGTCTATGATAGCGTTGCTTGGATGACAACATATGTTGCTCCAAAACCTGTATGGACCATTCAGCATTAATGGTGCCTTCACAGATGTATAAGTTACCCATGCCTTGGTCACTAATACAACCCCATACCATCACAGATGCTGCCTTTTGAACTTTGCGCCTATAACAATCCGAATGGTTATTTTCCTCTTTGCTCCCGAGGACACCACGTCAACAGTTTCCAAATATAATTTGAAATGTGGACTTATCAGACCACAGGACACCTTTCCACTTGGCGAAGCCAACGGCGTTCCTTGGTTTTGTTGATAAATGGGTTTTGCTTTGCATTGTAGAGTTTTAACTTGCACTTACAGATGTAGCAACCAACTGAAGTTACTGACAGTGGTTTTATGAAGTGTTCCTGAGCCCATGTGGTGACATCCTCTACACACTGATGTTTGTTTTTGATGCAGTACCGCCTGAGGGATCAACGGTCCGTAATATCATCGCTTACGTGCATTGATTTCTCCAGATTTTCTGATTCTTTTGATGATTTTACGGACCGTAGATGGTAAAATCCCTAAATTCCTTGCAATAGCTTGTTGAGAAATGTTGTTCTAAAACTGTTCCACAATTTCCTTACAAATTGGTGATCCTCACCCCATACTTGTTTGTGAATTACTTAGCATTTCATGGAAGCTGCTTTTATACCCAAACATGGCACCCACCTGTTCCCAATTAGCCTGCACACCTGTGGGATGTTCCAAATAAGTGTTTGATGAGAATTCCTCAACTTTTTCAGTATTTATTGCCAACTTTCCCAACTTCTTTGTCACGTGTTGTGGGTATCAAATTCTAAAGTTAATGATTATTTTCAAAAAAAAATGTTAATCAGTTTGAACATCAAATATGTTGTCTTTGTAGCATATTCAACTGAACATGGGTTGAAAATTATTTGCAAATCATTGTATTCCATTTATATTTACATCTAACACAATTTCCAAACTCATATGGAAACGGGGTTTGTAACTTACCTTCCAAAATATGTCAGCATGAGTAGAGTTGCCAACTCCCCCCAAAAAAATTAGAGGACACCTTGCTGAGCTGGTCGACACTTTTGTGTGTGTGTGTGTGTGTGCGTGTTTGTATTTTTTATTGGTGTGAGAGGAGTCTTTTAATATCCGCAAAGGTTGAGGCAACTGGACTCTTCTTGTTTGTTGAAAATGTTTTAGAGTTGCATCCATTCAACCTTGGTGAAATTTATGACCTGATGACTGACACGCGCACATATTTTTATACTATTTGACTCGAACCACAATTGAATTAGATGCACATGTTTTGGAGTAAATGTTCAATAATTCCTTTTTCTTTTGTGAAAACAATCTAAAAAATACAACTAATGTCCTTCTTAAATTACAGAATAGAAATAAATCATTCTTCAACAGACATCTGTTTTGCCAAACTTTAAAAAGTGTAACTCTAGTGACCATACGTCCTCTTTTCCCCGGACATGTCCTCTTTTGCGGGGCTGTCCGGGCGGAGTTTCTTAAATGCCTCAAATGTCAGGTATTTTGAGTTAAGGTTGCGTGTATTTTCAATGTACGTTTAGGATTAAGCAGGGGTTGAAAACAAAACAAATTGTGAAGGTGTGTGCACCCAGGAGCATTCGTTAGGGAGGGACAGAGACAAAGGGAATGAGAGAGTGAGGCAGTGGATTGATTGATTGAAACTTTTATTAGTAGATTGCACAGTACAGTACATATCCCGTACAATTGAACACTGTAACACCCGAATAAGTTTTTCAACGTGTTTAAGTCGGCGTCCACGTAAATCAATTCATGGAGAAACAGACAAGACGCCTGTTTTGCATGTTTTTTTTTTTATTGTATCGATTATCGCTTTCCGCCAGTGTTTGGTTTTGTTTATATTTGCCGAATCAAATTTCTGTCCCCGTTTATTCCGTTTTTATTTTGATTCGGCAAAAGTTTTATCAATAACAACTCCTGCCTCTGTTTGTACTCGGACAAGTTTACAGCAAGGGGATGTCAAAATAAAAAGATTTTGAAATGAGGAATATATCTGAAATTGATGTAGACTCCAGAGATTTAAGCGTTAAATATAAAATCTATGTATGCCTTGGCAGACCATTATCATCATTTCATGCCTGAAGCAAAACACTTTTTACACTTTTATACTGAAATAAATACACCCCCAACTTATTAAATAAAAACATGGAAACAACTACTAGCAGTGGTAAAGTTTAGATCCATGAAGGAAATAAGAAATTGAATGAATGTTGATAACTGAATATATTTACATATGCATACAAATGTATTTTCTTTCTTCATTACAAAAGTTTCACGCTGTGCGTGGATGCACAAAGGTGATCTTTGTACAAACCCTGTTTCCATGAGTTGGGAAATAGTGTTAGATGTAAATATAAACGGAATACAATGATTTTCAAATACTTTTCAACCCACATTCAGTTGAACGCACTACAAAGACAAGATATTTGATGTTCAAACTCATAAACTAGATTTTTTTTCGCAAATAATAATTAACTTAGAATTTCATGGCTGCAACACGTGCCAAAGTAGTTGGGAAAGGGCATGTTCACCACTGTGTTACATCACTGTAGAAGTCGCTATCTTGCGGTTCCACAATTACACGTCAAGACCCAGTGTGTCGTGTATACAACGGGGTTTTTTTTTAATGATCACCACAATACAGTTTTTGTTAGGACTTTTCAGTTTCTCTCGGCTTCCTCCTTCTCCAGCACCCGGCCGCTCACTGTTAAAGACAGCAGATGATTAGTCCTACACGTACCACCTGTGCAATCTGTCATCTGTCAGCTGTGTCTCGCAGTCAGTACATGCCCCGCCCCTGTCTGATGGCGCTCTGTCTCAGCAGCCTGGACAGCGGTGTTGACTTTCACTCCTGCAGTGCGCTAATCACAATCCCCTCCCACAATCACCTTTTCTTTTAACAACACTCAATAAACGTTTGGGAACTGAGGAAACTAATTGTTGAAACTTTGAAAGTGGAACTCTTTCTCATTCTTGTTTTATGTAGAGCTTTAGTCGTTCAACAGTCCGGGGTCACCGCTGTCGTATTTTACGCTTCACAATGCGACACACATTTTCGATGGGATACATGTCTGGACTGCAGGTGGGCCAGGAAAGTACCCGTACTCTTTTACTACGAAACCACGCTGTTGTAACACGTGGCTTGGCATTGTCTTGCTGAAATGAGCAAGGGCGTCCATGATAACGTTGCTTGGATGACAACATATGTTGCTCCAAAACCCGTATGGACCATTCAAGATTAATGGTGCCTTCACAGATGTGTAAGTTACCCATGCCTTGGGCACTAATACACCCCCATACCATCACAGATGCTGGCTTTTGAACTTTGGCCTATAACAATCCGGATGGTTATTTTCCTCTTTGTTCCCGAGGACACCACATCCACAGTTTCCAAATATAATTTGAAATGTGGACTCATCAGACCACTGAACACTTTTCCACTTTGCATCAGTCCATCTTAGATGAGCTCGGGCCCAGCGAAGCCAGCGGCCTTCCTTGGTGTTGTTGATAAATGGGTTTTGCATTGCATAGCAGAGTTTTAACTTGCATTTACAGGTTTAGCGACCAACTGTAGTTACTGACAGCGGTTTTATGAAGTGTTCCTGAGCCCATGTGGTTATATACTTTACACACTGATGTCGGTTTTTGATGCAGTACCGCCTGAGGGAGCAAAGGTCCGTAATATCATCGCTTACATGCAGTGATTTCTCCAGATTCTCTGAACCTTTTGATGATTTTACAGACCGTAGATGGTAAAATCCCTCATTTCCTTGCAATAGCTCGTTGAGAAATGTTGTTCTAAAACTGTTCGACAATTTGTTTACAAATTGGTGACCCTCGCTCCTTCCTTGTTTGTGAATTACTTAGCATGTCATGTAAGCTGGTTTTATACCCAATCATGGCACCTACCTGTTCCCAATTAGCCTTTACACCTGCGGGATGTTCCAAATAAGTGTTTGATGAGCATTCCTCAACTTTATCAGTATTTATTTCCAACTTTCCCAACTTCTTTGTCACGTGTTGCTGGCATCAAATTCTAAAGTTAATGATTATTTGCAACAACAACAAAAAAAATGTATATCAGTTTGAACATCAAATATGTTGTCTTTGTAGCATATTCAACTGAATATGGGTTGAAACTGATTTCCAAATCATGGTATGCCGTTTATATTTACATCTAAAACAATTTCCCAACTCATATAGAAACAGGGTTTGTATATGTTATTAACTTGTTGGAGTGCTAATCAGGCATATTTGGTCAGTGCATGACTGCAAGCTAATAAATGTGAACATGCTTTTTAGGTTAGCTGTATGTAAATATTACATCACCATGCCTCATTTGTAGGCATATTTGAGCTAATTTAATATAATATATTTGCATGTCTCATGACATTGTCTGTATGTAATATTGTCAGAATTTTTGATAGTTGTTTGTGTGCCATGTTGTTCCAGACCACAGCAAACATGTCTTAGCTTGCCAAACATTGTAATAAATCTATTAAAAGAAGACAGCCTGCCATTTCTTTGAACTTGAACTTTATCTTGGGCAACCCTAAGCCAGTAATTTCCAGGAGTAGCCTCTGATTTACTAATGTTTTCAAATGGTGTAAAAATGTGTATAATAAATATTACATTTCAACATTTATGTCAATGAAGATTTGCATCAGCCTGCGACACGTAGTCATTTTGATAGTAGGCTATTTGTCAGGCTTTCCTCTGACAGTTTGTCTATGTTTTAGTTTTCTTCTGCATTTGTCTGTTTCCTCTGTGTTTAGTATCTCCTGTCTTTAGTTCCTGTCTAGTGCTCTTATTTTGTCAGCTTCCTGTCTTGTTCCCTGAGTGCTGTGTTCCTCCTCAGCTGCGGCTGATTGGCACCTGGTCACACCTCTTGCCAATCAGCCCGCTCTTATTTGTACCCTCTTTGTCTTTTGTCAGTTGCTGGATCTTTGTATTGTCATTTGTATTCTCGTTGCCACATGTCGCTCCTGTCGTTGCTATCGTGTCGTTTAATTGCGGTGTAGCGGTAAACTACATTCGTTTGTTTGTAACTTACTGTCTTTTGTTCCCTGCTTCTGTTTTGTTTTCACTCTACAAATAACGACTTCTGTTTTCCTGTTTGCTACCCGCTTGCTTCCACGCTAGGCCCTTTTTTGTTTCTTGCTAGCTTCTATGCTAAAGACCCTTAGTTTGTCATCCGCCTCGTGCGCGCTTTGTGTTAGTACCCTTTTGTTTGATTTTGTCTTAGTATCTTTATTAAATCATGTTTTCTCACTCCATGCGTGCCTCCATCTCTGCATCTTGGGGTTTGTCAACAAATAACTCTGACAGAATGATCCAGCCAAATACGAACCCCGCAGAGTTGTCAATGGCGGATTGGCTTAATTTAGCGCTATAGCTAATGGCTAAATTAAAGAGAAGTTCGGCCGCGTTTCAAGCCCTCTCCCACCCACCCCTGTTGACTGTGGGCTTATCTTGGGACGTCTTGGAGCCGTCCCTTGAGGGGGGGCTACCAGTAGCTGTGCAGATGGGGATGCACAGCTACTACTCGTCCCAGTTGGTCTGCACCATCATCTTCGGTGGGCCGGCAGATGCCACCATCACCTCCGGTGGGTCTGCAACAGACGGCGCCATCATCTTCAGTTGGTCTGCAACAGATGGCGCCATGATCTCCGGTGGGCCGGCAGACGCCATCACCTCTGTTGGGTCTGCAACCTACGGCGCCATCACCTCCAGTGGGTCTACAAACTACAGCGCCATCATCTCCAGATGGTCTGCAACAAACGGTGCCATCTTCGGTGGGCCGGCAAACGCCACCGTCATCTCCGGTGGGCCGGCAGACGCCACCATCACCTCCGGTGGGTCTGCAACCTACGGCGCCATCATCTCCCGAGGGTCTGCAACCTATGGCGCCACCACGCACTCCGATGGGCCAGCAGACTCCTCCACGCACTCCGATGGGCCAGCAGACTCCACCACGCACTCCAGTGGGCCAGCAGCAGGGGGCGCCACCACCACCCTCTCCGGTGGGCCAGCAGAGGGCACCACCATACACCTGTCGGCCACAGGGGTGGTCATTTCATGGGTGACCGCCTCACAAATGGCAGCGGCGTTCCATTCGCCGTCGCCACTTGAGTCTTCCCCGCTGGCTGCGGGGACACTTGGCCGAGCGGCCCACCACCTTGTCCTCCCTCCACCCTCCCTTGACTTTGGACTGTTTTTTTTCTAGGGGGGAAGGGTTCGTAAAACGTCTGGTATCCGTTATGGGGGGGGGGGGGGGGGGCTACTGTCCGGCTTTCCCCTGACAGTTTATGTTTTAGTTTTCTTCTGCATTTGTCTGTTTCCTCTGTGTTTAGTATCTCCTGTCTTCAGTTCCTGTCTAGCGCTCTTATTTTGTCAGCTTTATGTCTTGTTCCCTGAGTGCTGTGTTCTTCCTCAGCTGCGGCTGATTGGCACCTGGTCACACCTGTTGCCATTCAGCCCGCTCCTATTTGTACCCTCTTTGTCTTGTGTCAGTTGCTGGATCATTGTATTGTCATTTGTATTGTCGTTGCCACATGTTGCTCCTGTCGTTGCTATCGTGTCGTTTTATTGCGGCGTAGCGGTAAGCTACATTTGTTTGTTTGTAACTTACTGTCTTTTGTTCCCTGCTTCTGTTTTGTTTTCACTCTACAAGTAACGACTTCGGTTTTCCTGTTTGCTACCCGCTAGCTTCCACGCTAGGCCCTTTTTTGTTTCTTGCTAGCTTCCATGCTAAAGACCCTTAGTCTGTTATCCGCCTCGTGCGCGCTTTGTGTTAGTACCCCTTTGTTTGATTTTGTCTTAGTATCTTTATTAAATCATGTTTTCTCACTCCATGCGTGCCTCCATCTCTGCATCTTGGTGTTCGTCAACAAATAACTCTGACACTATTATAGCTAATATAGACACTTACTCCATGTGTTGCCTTCATTACAGGACTTATATAGAGCTTTTCATTTTTTGCGGCTCCAGACAGATTTTTTCTTGTTGTATTTTTAGTCCAGTATGGCTCTTCCAACATTTTGGGTTGCCGACCCCCGGTTTAAGATAAACCCCATAATCGCCATTTGGACTAAAAAAGACCGGGATATCATCCATCCATTCATCCATCCATTTTCTCACCGCTTATTCCCTTTGGGGTCGCAGGGGGCGCTGGTGCCTTTCTCAGCTACAATCGGGCGGAAGGCAGAGTACACCCTGAACAACTCGCCACCTCATCGCAGGAACCGGGATATCAGTGTTGGTCCATATCGCCCAGCCCTACCTTGGTCTGTCGCAGACTTTGTTGGAATCTGTTGATATCTGTTGATATTTTACAGACTTTTTTATGTTTTATTTTCCCGGGGATAGCAATATGGCACAATGTACTTCCATTGACAGCTCAATATGGAATGCGTACTTTTGTAAATAAAAACGAGACAATGACGTTTTTCAAAGCAACCACAGCGGTGAGCCTTTAGAGATCAATGGTGTTCTTTCTTCTTAGTTTGTGTCCACATTTATTGCTGTTGCCTTTCTTCGTTATTCTTTGTTGCTTTTTTTCCCTGAATAATTATATGAAAAAGTATGCCCATAGTTTGGTTTGTAGTTACCAACAACCAAGCCTTATTGTTGACATTGTCGTTATGAGTGTCGTACATTTTCATCAGCTTTCATTCTCAAAAACCTGCACACATCTCGTCACGTTTTAGTCAAAGTAAAACCATATTCAGCGTGTTATCATCATGAAAAAGATGGGTTCCGTCCATCCATCTTCTTCCGCTTATCCGAGGTCGGGTGACGGGGGTAGCAGCCTAAGTAGGGAAGCCCTGACTTACCTCTCCCCAGCCACTTCGTCCAGCTCTTCCCGGGGAATCCCGAGGCGTTCCCAGGCCAGTCGGGAGACATAGACTTCCCAACCTGTCCTGGGTCTTCCCCGTGGCCACCTACAGGTCCGACGTGCCCTAAAAACCTCCCTATGGAGGCATTCGGGGGGCATCCTGACCAGATGCCCGAACTACCTCATCTGGCTCCTCTCGATGTGGAGAAGCAGCGGCTTTACTTTGAGCTATATTATCATATATCATTATCTGGAGTACCGAATACGTTTTAATAGTATTGCAGTACTATATACTGTACAACCCCACTACAAACATTCAATACCCGTTCCGAGCATTTATTAAAAAGCTTAAACTTTAAATTTACAAACCCTGTTTCCATATGAGTTGGGAAATTGTGTTGGATGTAAATATGAACGGAATACAATGGTTAGCAAATTATTTTCAACCCATATTCAGTTGAATATGCTACAAAGACAACATATTTGATGTTCAAACTGATAAACTTTTTTTTTTTGCAAATAATCATTAACTTTAGAATTTGATGCCAGCAACACGTGACAAAGAAGTTGGGAAAGGTGGCAATAAATACTGATAAAGTTGAGGGATGCTCATCAAGCACTTATTTGGAACATCCCACAGGTGTGCAGGCTAATTGGGAACAGGTGGGTGCCATGATTAGGTATAAAAACAGCTTCCCAAAAAATGCTCAGTCTTTCACAAGAAAGGATGGGGCGAGGTACACCCCTTTGTCCACAACTGCGTTAGCAAATAGTCAAACAGTTTAAGAATAACGTTTCTCAAAGTGCAATTGCAAGAAATTTAAAGGTTTCAACATCTAAGGTCCACAATATCATCAAAAGGTTCAGAGATTCTGGAGAAATCACTCCATGGCCGGAAACCAACATTGAATGACCGTGACCTAGGATCCCTCAGACGGCACTGTATCAAAAACCAACATCAATCTTGAAAGGATATGACCACATGGGCTCAGGAACACTGCAGAAAACCACTGTCACTAAATACAGTTGGTCGCAACATCTGTAAGTGCAAGTTAAAGCTCTACTATGCAACGTGAAAGCCATTTATCAACAACATCCAGAAACCCCGCCGGCTTCTCTGGGCCCGAGATCATCTAAGATGGACTGATGCAAAGTGGAAAAATGTTCTGTACTCTGACGAGTCCACATTTCAAATTGTTTTTGGAAACATTTGCCATTGTGTCATCCGGACCAAAGGGCAAGCGAACCACCCAGACTGTTATCGACGCAAAGTTTAAAAGCCAGCATTTGTGATAGTATGGGGGTGTATTAGTGCCCAGGGCATGGGTAACTTACACATCTGTGAAGGCACCATTAATGCTGAAAGGTACATACAGGTTTTGGAACAACATATGCTGCCATCTAAGAGCCGTCTTTTTCATGGACCCCCTTGCTTATTTCAGCAATACAATGCCAAGCCACATTCAGCACGTGTTACAACAGCGTGGCTTTGTAAAAAGAGGGTGCGGGTACTTTCCTGGCCCGCCTGCAGTCCAGAGCTGCCTCCCATCGAAAATGTGTGTCGCATTATGACACGTAAAATACGACAGCGAAGACCCCGGACTGTTGAACGACTGAAGCTCTACATAAAACAAGAATGGGAAAGAATCCCACTTTCAAAGCTCCAACAATTAGTTTCCTCAGTTCCCAAACGTTTATTGAGTGTTGTTAAAAGAATAGGTGATGTAAGACAGTGGTGAACATGCCCTTTCCCAACTACTTTGGCACGTGTTGCAGCCATGAAATTCTAAGTTAATTATTATTTCGCAAAAAGAAAAAATAAATTTTATGAGTTTGAACATCAAATATCTTGTCTTTGCATTCAACTAAATATGGGTTGAAAAGGATTTGCAAATCATTGTATTCCGTTTGTATTTACATCTAACACAATTTCTCAACTCATATGGAAACGGGGTATGTATGAATCCATAGAAAAATTGTAATAAACTCCAGTAAAGTACCTATGGTTATATCCCTAGCGTCTTTGTTAGTGTTCCTACAGCCAAAGCCTTAATTAAAAATGATTGTGATAATCAAAATAACGCTTTCATATGTTTTAAATCAGCTACCATGTTGATTAAATATTGAAAGCCGCAATGAGAGCAGAACTGAATAAATATACAATACAGCAGCCATTAAAAAAGGTTACTGGAGTAAGCGCTGATTGCATGATGAAAGGGAAACCTCTCAAGATGAAATTTCAACCAGACCAGTGAAGTAATTAACTCAGCTTTAATCTTTGATTTGTTTTCCCCCAAACTCTAATTTCAGGCTTAGTAGCACCTCATGATAAGTCAGTTGTATTGTGCGTAAGCCAAATGATCAAACATTCAATTCTTTGCTCGCTTTAACTTCTTTAAAGTACAACTTTTACACCAAACACCCAATAGTTCTAAAGAGGCAAATACCTTTTATTAATACGAAAAACATATTTTCAACATTGTTGAAATTGCTCCGAGTAGATTTTATAGCATCTGTAGAAAGATTTGTTTGTATTTATATATTTTTTTGGGACTCCTGCTAACTCATTAATTTTCTGCAAGTTATCCTGGTAATGGTCACAGATGAACTAAAGTATTATGTATTTGGAAAGTATTCAAAGCGCTTCACTTTTTCCACATTTTCTTATAATATGTCCATCAATAACAGTTTATTGATGGACAATAACGGTAATCACAAGTGTCTCAAAGGGCTGCACAAGCCACAACAATTAACTTATGTTACAGCCTTATTCCAAAAATTGAATACATTTACTTTGGTCCTCAAAATTATACACACAATACCCCATAATGAAAATGTGAATTTTTTTTCAATTATTAATTTGCACAATTCCATCCATTTTCTAGTGCAGTGAATTAGTGAATTATATTTATATAGCGCTTTTCTCTAGTGACTCAAAGCACTTTACATAGTGAAACCCAATATCTAAGTTACATTCAAACCAGTGTGGGTGGCACTGGGAGCACGTGGGTAAAGTGTCTTGCCCAAGGACACAACAGCAGTGACTAGGATGGCGGAAGCGGGAATCGAACCTGCAACCTTCAAGTTGCTGGCACAGCCACTCTACCAACCAAGCTCTACCGCTTGTCCCTTTTGGGGTCTCGGGAGGTCGCTGGAGCCTATCTCAGCTGCATTTGGGCGGAAGGCGGGGTACACCCTGGACAAGTTGCCACCACATCGCAGTAATTTGCAAAATTATTAACAAATAAAAATAAATTAAAAATCACAGCATTTGTTCAGTAGTTTGTTATTGCACCTTTGACAGGATTGGCTTCCGTCTGACCACTATTCCATACAGGCCTGAGTGGTGGATTGTTGCAGAGATTATGGTAAATTTCCCTCTCTCCACAGAGGAATGCTGTAGCTCTGACAGAGTTGCTATCCGGTTCTTGGTCACCTCCCTGACTAGACGAAGATGAATGCAGCAATGTACAGAGACATCCTGGATGAAAACCAAGGCTTCCCATACAATCTTAAGGGGTGTTGCAAAGAGAAATGGGCGACACTGCCCAAAGATAGGTGTGCTAAGCATAGTATTCAAAAAGAGGAAAAAGGCTGTGAATACTTTTGTAATTTTTTTTTTTTTTTAGTTTGCCGAATTGTCCAAGCTGTCAATTGCCTTCCTCCCGATCGTAGCTGAGATAGGCACCGGCGCCCCTGCGACCCCAAAGGGAATAAGCAGTAGAAAATGGATGGCTGGATGAATAAAAAAAAAATCCACATCGTCATCAATTTTCCATGTGTGAGCAAACGCCAAAACTCCTTGAACATTCAGTGGCACACATGTGAGTGGGGGCAGACGTGCACACTGTTATGCGCTTATATTTTTATTCGATTTTGTGTGCGGCCTAGATTTGCCCTGCGCAGAGGACGCGTGAGCAGTGTGCACTTGCAGAGGCGCGTACCTTAGAGCAGTGGTCCCCAACCACCGGGCCGTGGCCCAATTGGTGCCGGGCCGCAGAAGAATTTTTTATTAATTTTTATTAAAAAAAAAAAATATATATATATATATGTTCTTTTTTTTTTAAATTAAATCAACATAAAAAACACAATATACACTTACAATTAGTGCACCAACCACAAAAAACTCCCTTTTTCATGACAAAAATGTCCCTTTTTCATGACAAAGTAGAAAAAAAAAAGGACCTCCCCCGGGCCGCGGGACAAATTATTAAGCGTTGACCGGTCCGCGGATACAAAAAGGTTGGGGACCACTGCCTTAGAGGGAACGTTCATTGTCATTATGGGGTATTGTGTGTAGAATTTTGAGGGCAACTATGTATTCCAATTTGGAACACAACAAATTGTGGAAAAAAAATAATCGCCGTACTATTTTCTCAATGCACTGTATTTTGTACAACAATGTCCCAACATACCCAAGACGGTTGTATTCTTGGGGGCAGTCTGGGATCTTGTGGTTAGAGTGTTCGCCCTGAGATCGGTAGGTCGTGAGTTCAAACCCCGGCAGAGTCATACCAATGACTATAAAAAAGGGACTCATTACCTTTCTGCTTGGCACTCAGCATCAAGGGTTGGAATTGGGCACTAAATCACAAAAACGATTTTGGGCGCGGCCACCGCTGCTGCTCACTGTTCCCCTCACCTCCAAGAGGGTGATCAAGGGGATGGGACAAATGCAGAGAATAATTTCGCCAAAATTAGTGTGTGTGTGTGTGTGTGTGTGTGTGTGTGATGTTTAATCTTCTGAGACCCCACCAGGGCCTAGACAGATTAAATTTGGATCTCGTGGATACTTGGATAAACCGGGTTTGGGTTATGGCTGGTAAAAAAAAAAAATACAAGCGTTCCCACTTCCTACAGAGAAAACCAAAAGAAGCCGAGAACTATTCTGCCCGCGAGCACCATCATGGTTTATAACTCACTTCAACTTATAACAGCAGACTCTTGTTCCATGTTTGCTTTCTCCACTTTCTTCTTCCTTTCCTCGTGACACAAGACCATTTATCCCTCGGACAAAGTCGAAATGAAAAAAAAAAAAAAGGCTTTGAGGTCACATTTCATCAAGTGATGTTGTGTGCCAAAGTATATTTCTCCCTTAAAACACCTTGACATGTTTTTTGTTGGACATTTTTCCCTCTTACGGCTCAATAGCTTGTCAATAGGTTCATACGTAGGCCAGGAGGAGCATAAAACATGTATCTGTGCCCCCGCCTGATTGGTCACACTTTCAATGCAGCAATACGTTGATTTACAGTGTTGGTTATGAGCTGTCAGAAGGCGTATGTCATCGTTTTATGGACTGCATTTATTGTATTTTTGTCTGCATTGACTATTTCTCCTCCCACTGGATGCAATTAACATTTTTTGACATTCAAATGAACACTTTTTTTTTTTATCATCCTCTGTGGCTTCATAATCAGCGAGGCTTAAAGAGCAATAAGATTTACCAACTGTTAAAAGATCCCTCAAAAGACTAACGTGCTGAGACGTCAGGATTATGTCTTGACAATTTAACGGTAAACACTGAAGTTATCTCCACAGATTTGAATATTTTCTTACTTTCATAACTTACTTTTCTCTCTAATGACAGATTCTATCCTGACATGTTCCACAGAGATCATACGTCAGCTACTCATTCCTACTGAAACATGAAAAAAAAAATGTTTTTAGAGTTTTTCCAGTAAATCAATGCCATTTAATTTCTGTAACTCTTAAAATTAACTTTAATTTAAAAGTATTTTTTGACTCTTAAAGTGATATTACTGGATGTCAAACTATTAAAATATTCAATCGCAAATAATCAAATCTTGTCCATATTTAACTTGTAATCAATTGAAGTGAAGTGAGTTACATTTACAGTATATGGTGTCACGGTGGGTAAAACTGGTGGACCCAAATGCAGAAAAGACAAGCTGAATTAGAGTTCAAGAGTAATTATTAATAAAACCTGAGGGAAAGGAGGGAGCTTGTAGTCCTTGGCTTTGCAGTCCAGGAGAGCACACTGAGGCTAGCAGGCTGTGGCTAGCAGGCCGAGGCTAGCAGACCGTGGCTAGCAGGCTGAAGCAGGCATACACGGCAGGTAGGGAACTGAAGGCAGAGGAAAAAACAGGGGCAAGATGAGGAGCCAAACCACAAAAATGGCAGGTTCGCAAGATTTTCAAAAGTGCTAGAATTCTACGACAAACGGGCGAGAAATGTTACCACATGTAGAAAGGTGAAACGATCTGGCGATCGCGCCGAGTGCAGTCCAAACATTTGTAGGCTGCAGGTGATGAGTTGATGGCAGGCAGGTGAGTGATTAGGGTGCTGGGATCAGCTGTGCCAGGCTGAGAGATGGAACCAAGCCTACGCCCAAAACACGGCCACTCTCCCAGACACACAGAGACTAACAGACACAGACAGACTGTGACATATAGTGCTTTTCTCTTTTGATTGATTGTTTGAAACTTTTATTAGTAGATCTTAGTGGTGTAACGGTACACAAAACTTTCAGTTCAGTACATACCTCGGTTCAGAGGTCACGGTTCGGTTCATTTTCGGTACAGTAAGAAAACAAAAAAATAAAAATGTTTTGGTTATTTATTTAACAAATTTGATAAATCTTCCACCAAAAATATTGTTCTTAGTGGAATATTTAATGGGAAGTAATGGGAAACTTGGATAGGTCAATAATTCATAATAACATTGATTTTGATTCAATATTATGTTTTGAGCTATGACAGTTGGAAAGAAAAAAAAACAGCTTTGTTTTATTAGTCAACGTTGCAACTTTTTCTAAATTACATTTAGCCTTTAAGCTTTTTTATTTCACTTTTGTTTGTTTTTGTTTATTTTAATAGTATTTTTAGAATGTGTTGAGGGCCTTTAAAACATTAGCTGTGGGCCGCAAATGGCCTCCGGGGCACACTTTTGACACCCCTGCTATAGATAATAAAAAATAAAATCTGAAATCTATGGGTAAAAAGCAGAGCTTGGCGACGCATGCGTGTTTATCATAACTCTCTCGCTCTCTCTGTCTCTCCCCCTCCCTCTTGAATGTTGCCTGCACACATTTTTTGTTTGGTTTTTAACCCCTTTTTAACCTTGAACGTACATTGAAAATACACGCAATCCTAACTTAAAATGCCGGACATTTGAGGCATTTAAGAAACTCCACCTGTACAGCCCCGCAAAAGAGGACATGTCCGGTGAAAAGAGGAGGTACGGTCAGTCTATCCACCAGTCGTTGCTAGCAATCCGTGTGTTGGTGTTTTTTTTGATTGATTGAAACTTTTATTAGTAGATTGCACAGTACAGTACATATTCCGTACAATTGACCACTAAATGGTAACACCCGAATAAGATTTTCAACTTGTTTATTAGTCGGGGTCCACGTAAATCAATTCATGGTGCCTCGGTGTGCATTGTTTACACAACGTGCGGTGCGCTACTTAATATGTCTGTGTGGAACTCGTTCGATACACCACCGAACCGAACCGAAGCCCCCGTTACCGAAACGGTTCAATAAAAATACACGTACCGTTACACCCCTAGTAGATTGTACAGTACAGTATATATTCCGTACAACTGACCACTAAATGGTAACACCCGAATAAGTTTTTCAACTTGTTTAAGTCGGGGTCTACGTTAATCAATTCATGGTACAAATATATACTATCAGCATAATACCGTCATCACGCAAGGTAATCAACAGAATATATACATTGAACTATTTACATTATTTACAATCCGGGGGGTGAAATGTGGAGAGGGTGTGGGGGGTTAGGTTTGGTTGATATCAGCACTACAGTCATCAACAATTGCAACATCTGAGAAATGGACATTGAAACAGTTTAGGTCTGACTTGGTAGGATATGTACAGCGAGTAGTGGATATAGAGAGCTCAGAAAGCATAAGACCAAGTATATACATTTGATTATTTACAATCCGGGGAGTTGGGATGTGGTGTGGGGAGGGTGTTAGTCTAGGGCAGGGGTAGGGAACCTATGGCTCTAGAGCCAGATGTGGCTCTTTTGATGACTGCATCTTGCTCTCAGATAAACCTTAGCTGAGATTGCTTAACACGATAAGTAATGAATAATTCCGCTGGTAATCACGATGTTAATAACGTTCAAAATATAAAACGTCCTCACGCATTTTAATCCATCCATCCGTTTTCTACTTCACCTGTTCAAGAAATAACAATGTTATTAAAACAATTAGAGACTTAATATACTGTAAAAATGTTGGTCTTACTTAAAAAATGCACGCATTTAGTTGTATTCAGTGTTAAAAAATATGATATGGCTCTCACAGAAATACATTTTAAAATATTTGGCTTTCATGGCTCTCTCAGCCAAAAAGGTTCCCGACCCCTGGTCTAGGGTGAAGTTGCCTGGTGGTGTTCTTATAGTGCGGTTTTTAAGGAGGATAGAGATGCACTTTCTTTTACACCTGTTGGGAGTGCATTCCACATTGATGTGGCATGGAAGGAGAATGAGTTAAGACCTTTGTTAGATCGGAATCTGAATTTAACGTGGTTTGCGGCGGTCATTTACGTTATGGAAGTAGTTTGACTTGTACTTCGGTATCAGGAAAGTGTTGCGATGTCGGTAGTCTAGTGACTCAAGGCACTTTTACATAGTGAAACCCAATATCTAAGTTACATTTAAACCAGTGTGGATGGCACTGGGAGCAGGGGGGTAAAGTGTCTTGCCCAAGGACACAACGGCAGTGACAAAGATGATCGAACCTGGAACCCTCAAGTTGCTGGCACGGCCACTCTACTAAACGAGCTATACCGCCCTGAACTGCAGTTTTTAAGGCGGTGTGCAGGTAAGAGGAGTCTTTACTTCTTACTTTAAGCAACGCAAAAATACAAAAACAGAGACTTGGCGCTGGGAAGCACATTGGAGCCCGAGGCAAAAGCTTAGATTATTCTTAGGCTGGTGTCAAAAATATCATGGTCGTAGGATGTAGCGCTAAGCTAACTTGAAACATAAATGATATCAGCAAACATTGAACGTTACCGTTTCAAATGCGAAGAAAATCCCCGCGCCGAGTGAATGGAATATAAGGGGGCATGATTAGGCAATGAGTATCCCACACTTATATTTTGTAAAGTATGCCTGAGTGGCTGGACTTGACGGAATAAATAACTGAGGAATACTGTATTTTGCGGACTAAAGAGCACACTGGTATGTAAGCGCCTCCGACTGAATTTTAGGGGAAAAAAAACAAAAACCCATATATTAGCCGCATTGGACTATAAGCCACAGATATGTACATTGTGAAAATAAGTTATTTACATTGAAGGTGCTTGTAACTGTCACGCCTGTAAGTTATGTTTTGGTTTTGGTCATGCTATGTTTAGTTTTTGGACATTCAGTCACGTTTTTCACTTCCTGGTTTTGTTTGTTTCCATGCCAACGCATTAGTTCCCACCTTGTCACGCCCCTGTCCTCAGTCCCACACCTGTTCCTGATTATCACAGCCAGTATTTAAGTAATTTTCTTTCTGTTCATCATTCTGGGATCTTCACACTTGCACGCACCCTACCCATGCACCCTAACCTTCACGCCCTCATCCACAGTTCCATGCCGTGTAAGTTTATGTATTTATGCCACAGTGCTAGTTTTGTTTTGTTTGTATATAGTCATGCCATTGTGCTGTTTTGTTTTAAGTATAGTATAGATTATTATCCGCCACAGAGCGCGTCCTTGGTTTGCCTTTTTGTAGTTTGTTTGTTTATTTAATAAATATCATGTACCTGAATTCACGCCTGGCTCGTCCTGTAATCCCGCTGCGTCGAAGGAGCACACACAATCCATGTCCAAGCTTGACAGAAAGATCCAAGCATAAGAGCTCCTTCGCAGATGATCATTTGGACGAGGCTTCGTTGGCGGTGCTGCGCGCTATGGAGGAGGAAACGCTCCGCTATTCCTACATGGTGCTCAAAGAGATGATGTGGGGGCCAAATGGCAAATTGGTACCAATAAAATCCATTTGGTCCGAAAATGACGCCATGCCGTCTTCCCGGAAGCGTCGCCCTCGATGAAGGACGTTGGGGAAGGCCTCCAGGTGCGGAAGGAAGCGTCGCGCCAGCAAGCTCCTCCCACTCAGGGCGGAAGTGGACCGCGTGCTGCCCAGACTCTCCATGACAACGTCACACCACCGTCAACACACATCACAGATCAGGAAGATTTTTTTTTCAAGACTTTCACCTCCATCAGAAGACTCAAATCCCATAACATTGATAAATTATTATCAACAAATGATTTTGCACAATAGATCACATCAATCACAGCCATCTGAATTTCATGCCACACCTCCCAAGACTCAAGCTCCACCCACGTCACAAGACTTTTTTTTTTTCAAATAATCAAACCAAGACAAATAAAAAGAAAATACAAGATGGACAATTTGGAGGGGAGGATTCTGCCCTCCTCCTCACCACCCTCCACCCACCCCAAGAGACTGTTTCATGTCATGATGAAAGTGTCTGGCAGCCACTCCTTGAGGGGGGGGCTGGGGCTGGGAGCTTGTGGGTTGGTTCTGCCCGGTGCGGTTCCAAGCCACAGCGACCAGCACGTCTCCCACCTCCAGTTTTTAGGCCGATTAAGCCGCAGCTTCCAGCGAGGCCACCTCGTCCAGCTCCAAGACCAAGTCCAGCTCCAAGACCAAGTCCAGGCCAAAGTCCAAGTCCACGCCAACCTCCAAGTCCAAGTCCACGTCAACCTCCAAGTCCACGTCAACCTCCAAGTCCAAGTCCACGTCAACCTCCAAGTCCAAGTCCATGTCGCCAAGTGCCCCCAGTGGCAGCTCCACGTCGCCAAGTGCCCCCAGTGGCAGCTCCACGTCGCCAAGTGCCCCCAGTGTCAGCTCCACGTCGCCAAGTGCCGCCAGTGTCAGCTCCACAAAGTCAAGTGCCGCTAGTGTCAGCTCCACGAAGCCAAGTGCCGCCAGTGTCAGCTCCACGAAGCCAAGTGCCGCCAGTGTCAGCTCCACGAAGCCAAGTGCCGCCAGTGTCAGCTCCACGAAGCCAAGTGCCGCCAGTGTCAGCTCCACGAAGCCAAGTGCGACCAGTGTCAGCTCCACGAAGACAAGTGCCGCCAGTGTCAGCTCGACGAAGCCAAGTGCCGCCAGTGTCAGCTCCACGAAGCCAAGTGCAGCCAGTGTTAGCTCCACGAAGCCAAGTGCCGCCAGTGTCAGCTCCATGAAGCCAAGTGCCGCCAGTGTCAGCTCCACGACCAACGCCAAGCCCAAGTCCACGGCCAACGCCAAGCCCAAGTCGACCGCCAACGCCAAGCCCAAGTCGACCGCCAACGCCAAGCCCAAGTCGACCGCCAACGCCAGGCCCAAGTCGACCGCTAACGGCAAGCCCAAGTCGACCGCCAACGCCTGCCACGTTGACGACGCATCCGCCGCCTTGTCAGCCACGGATGTGGATACTACGTGGGCGTCCACCACGCCAAAGATGCCGACCTCGTTGGCCATTACGTGGTCGTCCACCACGCCCTCCTCGTCGGCCAGGTTTGTGGTTTTTACGTGGTCGTCCGCCACGCCAAGAGGGTCGGCCACGGATATGGCCGTTCCCGGGTCGCCCACCTTGGTCCTCCACGCGTCGCCACCACCTGACTCTTCCCCGATGGATACGGGGGCACGTGGTTTGGCGATCCACCGCCAAGTCCCCCTCCCGCCCTCCCATGACTTTTAATCATAGTTTTGTTTTGGGGTTTTATTTTTTGGACATCTAGAAGCTGTCTTTAACGGGGCGGCTCTGTCATGCCTGTAAGTTATGTTTTGGTTTTGGTCATGCTATGTTTAGTTTTTGGACATTCAGTCACGTTTTTCACTTCCTGGTTTTGTTTGTTTCCATGCCAACGCATTAGTTCCCACTTTGTCACGCCCCTGCGTTGAAGGAGCACACACAATCCATGTCCAAGCTTGACAGTAACACAGTCGTAAAACGGCTGATCAAACAAAACAGAAGTCATAGTCATGGACCCACTAGCTGTAAAAGCTAAACCTCTTATCAGCTAAACAGTTTCAGTAACTTTACTGTGACGTCTTGGTGATTTACTAAAGAATCTATCCATTCATTTTTCTACCACTTGTCTCTTTCCAAGTAACAGGGGGACTGGAGCCCCTGGACAAGTCTACACCGCATCACAGGGCCAACACAGATAGACACACTCACATTCACACACCGATTTAGTGTTAGTTTTTGGAGGTGGGAGGAAGCAATGTGAACTCTACACAAAAGACTTCGAGCCGGGAAATCAAACCCAGGACCTTTTCGCTGTGAGGGACGAGCACTAACCACCGCTTCAACATGTTGCCATTGTAAGTTAACACTAACACAGACACTCGTTAACGTGTTAGAATTATAGCTAATGCTAATAACGTTCGCTTGATTACATACACACATATACTTATGCATGAAAACACTGATACAGAAATCCAACATGGGAAGATTTAGGAAGTATGAATAATTTAAGTTATATTGTAAAATTGTAAATAGTTGTACTTGTATAGCACTTTTCTACCCCTTTTTAAGGAGCCCAAAGCGCTTTGACAGTAGTTCCACATTCGCACACATCCACACACTGATGGAGGGAGCTGCCATGCAAGGCGCTAACCAGGACCCATCAGGAGCAAGGGTGAAGTGTCTTGCTCAAGGACACAATGGACATTAATTAGGATGATAGAAGGTGGGGATTGAAGCAGTAACCCTCAGATTGCTGGCACGGCCACTCTCCCAACTTCGCCACGCCGTAAAATGTACAAACATTGCTTGGAATGATGGATGCAGAATCCATATGAGTAAAAATGTTAGTGACTAAGAAGGCAGAACGCCACTTGTACTTTCGGTTAAAAGCTCTAAACAGAAGAGCGTCCTAGCACCTGCAGTGAGTGAACTTGTCCAAAAGATGCCACCATAGCATGAACAATAACACACCTTTTCAGTGTCTTTGCTTGATTTTTCTTCAACTCTTTGCATTATGGCTATCAGCGAAGAATAATCCCTAAATTAGCTGCTCTGATTTATAAGCTGCAGGGTTTTAAGCGAAAGAAAAAAGTAACAGCTTATAGTCCTGAATTTACAGTAAATCAAGTAAAAACAATACTAGCATATTCTGCATTTGTTAGGATAAGCTTTAAAAACAAGGGTTATTGTGTTTACTTAAGTTATTTGCTATTAAGCAATTTTACCTCTATAATCTATTGTTAAAGTATTGGATGAGAACTTGAAATCGGATCAGATCTGAGGCCAAAAATGTTGATTGGGACATCCCTAATATCAACACGGGACTGTACAATTTGTTTCATGCAAATGTTTGCTTATTAAACATTATATATTACCACATGACACCTATGTCTAGTGTTCTAATTGGTTAAATTTGACTTTTTCTGTAACCATGACTAGTGGACTTGAGCGTAGTTTGGAAATAGCATTTAACCAATGGCGACAGCTAATCACAGAGAAGCCCATGTCATTGATGTGACAGGCCTCTTGCCAGAGGGGGCACAATGGCAAAGTTTACACCCTCACTCTGACAACCGTAAAAGGTATCACACACATTGTTCTAATGAGGGCCGCACTGCTCTGTCCTTCACTCTGCATATATATATATATATATATATATGTATACACACACACATATAAATATATATATATATATATATATATATATATATATATATATATATATATATATATATATATATATATATATATATATATATATATATATATAAGTCTTGATTGGATTATCCAGAGAATAGTGCTCGATACCGTGGTAGAGTGCAATATGTCGCAAAATCTCCTGATGATTGAGGGAACCCCTCATGAAACAGTTCTGTAGAGATAAAGTAGTCCTGTGATTTTTCCCACACATACATATATATATATATATATATATATATATATATATATATATATATATATATATATATATATATATATATATATATACTTTTTTTTTTTTTTTAACAAGGCCAGTTAGACGTAAAAGCTAGGTGAGGTGTAATATATTGGCAGACGTAATTATTAACTGTAATAGTAAAATAACTTAAGGACTCATTACAATGTAACCGATTACTTTTGTCAGCAGTCTTAGCCTGTTAGCAGCCATACATGCCATTACCTCCATATGTGTGTAAAGCACTAGGGGTGTCCTGATACTACTTTTTCACTTACCAATGCCCATATTAGATCCTTGACTTGTAAAAGCATGGTACATCTGTGAAGTTGTGGGGATGCCTAGCACTAAATAAAGCCGGATACATCATCATCAGAACGTCAGTGGCTGACAACATCCTCTTCTCTGTCTGTAATTGTTGTTTCTTCGACTCCTCTGGTGGCTGAGGAGTCCAATGCATGAGCGACACCTTCTGCCGCAGGTCGGACACTGGTTCGAGGACGACAGTCTGCAGAAGTGCGATCGTACTCGTAGAAGTGCAACCTGACATTGTTGCAGGTGGCTCACCGGATATTTCTGTTGGCTGCAAGGGTTTCCAGCCTGCTAAATGGAATGTTGCAACGCTTCAGGGTGGCTTTCACGTGAAATCCTTGTAGCGTTTCTTCTGACCTCCCACGACTGTGAGACGTCTGGCAAGTTGGCCATACAGGACTAGGCGAGGCAGATGGTTAGTGGGCATCCTGATAACGTGGCCCAGCCAGCGTAGTTGACAGTGGAGGAACAAGGACTCAAGTGACTTAATGCCTGCCCTTATTTTAGTCTGAACGTGATGTATTCCAGATTCTTGTGATCTCAGTCCAGACGATGAATGGGTGTTCAGCCCCCTCAAGCCAATGCCTCCATTCCTCCAAGGCGAGCTTCACCGCTAGCAACTCACGATTGCCGACATCATAGTTTCTTTCAGCTTTGGACAGCCGCCGCGACAGAAAGGCACAGGGATGCATCTTGCCATCCTGATGAGAGCGTTGAGACAGGACCGCTCCCACTCCTTCGTTAGAAGCGTCCACCTCCACGACGAACTGGTGCTGCGGGTCCGGAATGGTGAGGATGGGCGCTGAGGTGAAGCGGTGCTTAAGCGTCTGGAAGGCCCTCTCTGCCTCTGGAGACCAGTGAAACCGCACCTGGGGAGAGGTGAGAGCATGGAGAGGAGCAGCTATTGCGCTGAAGCTTCTGACAAACCGCCTGTAAAAGTTAGCAAAACCCAAGAATTGCTGAACCTTCTTGCGGTTGTCAGGGGTAGGCCAATTGGCCACAGCGCTCACTTTAGCCGGATCCATGTGCACTCTTCCAGGAGCTACAATGAAGCCCAGGAAGGAGACAGTGTCGGCATGAAAAACACTCTTTTCAGCTTTAACATACAAGTCATTGTCCAAAAGTCTCTTTAAAACCTGAGTTACGTGGACTTGGTGAGTGTCACTATCAGGAGAATAAATCAATATATCGTCAAGGTAGACGTAAAAAAAATGGTCCAGGAAGTCTCTTAGAACTTCATTGATCATTGCTTGGAACACGGCGGGGGCATTGGTGAGTCCGAAGGGCATGACCCTGTATTCATAGTGGCCGCTGGGTGTGTTGAATCCGGTCTTCCACTCGTCTCCCTTTCTTATTCGGACCAGATGGTATGCGTTGCGTAGGTCCAGTTTGGTGAATATCTTGGCCTGTTGAAGTTGGTCGAAGACAGAAGACATGAGGGGAAGAGGGTAACAGTTCTTGATGGTAATGTCATTGAGTGGGCTGTAATCAATGCAGGGTCTTAACGAGCCGTCTTTCTTCTTCACAAAGAACCCTGCTCCTGCTGGTGATGACGATGGGCGGATCAAGCCAGCTCTTAGTAATTCAGAGATATAGTCATTCATGGCTGCTCTTTCTGGACCAGAGACAGGGTACAGGCGCCCCTTGGGAATAGTGGCTCCTGGCAGTAAATCAATGGCACAGTCGTAGGAACGGTGGGGTGGAAGTGACAGAGCCTTAGTTTTGCTGAAGACTTGACGTAGGTGGTGGTAACAGGGGGGAACAGAATTCAGGTCCGGGAATTCTGAGTCTGTGGCAGGGTTGGCAGAAAAAAGATTAATTTCCTTGACATTTTTCTTTTGGACAGTAGAAAAATTACATTTCTGGGTACATTCCCTTCCCCATACACTGATCTTCCCTGTTTTCCAGTCAACACAAGGGTTATGCTGGTACAGCCATGGATACCCCAAGATTAGTGAATGAGAGGGGGAAATAATCAGGTATGGACAAATTTGTTCCTGGTGGCGGTCTATGTTCATTTGGAAAGGTTCACTGATGTGTGTGATGGTGAAAAGCTCTTTACCATTTAGAGACCTGGCCCTAATGGGTTTAGCTAGTAGTTCTGGGTTGAGTCCTAGTCTCCTAGCTAAACCCCAGTCCATCAGAGTCTCATCTGCCCCAGAGTCTATTAGGTCGTGTGATGAGTTATCGTGATCTTGGTAAGAATACGTGGCGTCTGAGGAACAGCCGGAACATGACTCACCGCTTGGGACCCCTTGGTTGGACATGAAACGACAAGATGGCCTGCCTCTCCGCAGTAAAAGCATCTTCCCTCCATCTGCCGCTTGCGTCGCTCCTCTGCGGTCAGTCGGGCTCTCCCCAGCTGCATGGGTTCCTCCTTCTCATTTGTGCGCAGGTGAGGATGTAGCTCTGTAGGTGGGTGCAGAGTTGTCAACCAGCCAGGTGCGAAAGGACGGGCGGTTCTTCCTGCAGCTTCCGATCTTTCACCTCACTGTCGTTTGAGCTGAGCTAGTCGGTTGTCCGTCCTGATGGCTAGTGCGATGAGGGCATCGAGGTTATCGGGTAGGTCCAGGGGAATGAGAAGGTCCTGTATGGAAGTTCCGAGCCCCTCAAGGAAAACATCATAGAGCGCCATGTCCACTTTCAGCTGCCAACGTGCGGAAGCGGATGGCGTAGTCGCACACGGAACCGCTGCCCTGCTTTAAGCTGCTTAGTTCTTGTGCCTTTTCTCTGCTGGAGGACACCGGGTCAAAAGTTCTTGTTAGAGCAGCTTGAAAGTCTGTAAATGAGTGGCAAAGTGACGAGTTCTGCCCCCATTCGGCAGAAGCCCACGCCTTTTTTCTGTCCTTAAGATGGGAAATCATAAAAGCAATCTTGGAACGGTCAGTGGGAAATGCATGGGGCATCAATTCGTAATGAATAGCACAGTCAATCAAAAAGGTTTTGCACAAACCTGGGGCGCCAGCATATGGCGCCGGAGGGGCCAGCTTGCATCCGGCTCCGGGAGGAGGTGAAGACAAAGTGGGAGCAATGGGTGGCGTCGGGGGCTGGGACGCCGGAACCGGTCGAGCAACCTGCTCAAGTAGCCCTTGCAGCTGGGAGGAAAGGTGACTCATGTTTGCTGCCATTGCCGTCTGAAAATCCTCCTGTCGGGCGAGCCGTGATTCCTGGGTGCGCAGGATTTCCGCCAGTTGTTTAGCCTCTACTGAGTCCATACTGGCCAGAGTATACTGTTAAACCTTGGCGAGAATGAGGACTCAGGTGCAGAAGGGGGACAATTGTCACAGGCTTTATTTAACAGTTTTCTTTGAAGTCTCTGTGAACAGAGTGATTAAGGCAGGGCGGCTATAGAATCTATGATAACAAAAGACAAATAGGCAAAACGCAATAAACAGAAAATCACTCCAAAGGGAGGAAAAAGTCAGTAGCAAAATTACACACAAATCTAATAACAAAAAGAACAACAATCTATGATTAGCAAAAAAGGTAAATCACTCACGCAGAGGAGACCAGAAACTCTAAACAGAAAGTACGCTATAAGAAGCTGAGATAACTACAAAGTAAAGCGCTCCAAGAGGAGGGGGAAAAAAGGAGGCAAAGCACTGAAATAAACACACAAAATTCTAGACCAAAAACTGTAGCAAACAAAATCACTCTTTCTCAGAGGAAACAAAGAAAACAATAAATAAGGCAAGGCAATACTTAGCGAACATGATTCAAGGCTGTAGACAAGAGTGTGGAAAAGGCTGGAGACACGTAGCAAGACGAGATACTCTGGCACAAGACAAGAGGAGGACAATACATTTATACACATGAGGGAGGGTGACACAGGTGGGCACAGTCAGGCAATCAGGAGAGACATCAGACCAGTGAAACAGGAGGAAGGGCAAGTGACCTGAAACAAGAGGGAGAGTTAAGCTTTCAAAATAAAACAGGAAATGTCAAGACAACATGAAACCAGACAATACTTCACCCAGGTGTGACAGTAAGTCACCTTATCCAACCAACAGAGGGCAAGGATGGAGACGTCTGTTGTGGAAGGACTCCAGGAGCTAGATGTTACGGCTGTATGGAACCAATGCTTTGCAGCCATAAAGGAGGATGGAAATGACAACTGCATTGTAGACAGCAATCTTGGTGCTGATGGTGAGGTCCTTGTTGGCGAAGATCCGATTGTTGAGGTTGATGTGGCGCTGGATCTCATCAGACAGGTTGGAGGAGAACGACAAGTTGGTGGCCAGGTAGGTGAAGCTGCTGATGTTCTCATCTGCGTGCCGCTGATGGTGAAAATTGGTGCATTGTCCGGTGGCACACTGGGAAGGACTTTGGTCTGCATGGTGTTGACGAATGAGACCGGCCCGACGATAAGTCTCAGTGATGACATAGAGACTGCGCTGCAGACCATCCGGGCTGTGTGTGGTTCGGAAAGGCTGCGTCATATGCATACTGTAGCTCTGGGGCGATCTTTGTCTTGACTTGAAGACGCTGGAGGCTGAAGAGACTGCTGTCAAGGCGGTAAAGGTATGTGACGCAGGTGGTGGGTTGAAAGTCACGACGCAACGCGAGAGTGACTGGAACCAAAAACAGGTTGATGATGACTGAAGCAAGAACGCAGCCCTGCCTCACGCCGACATCCACGGTGAAGCTGATTGACTCAGCACCTGCCATGGAGACTCGGGCACACATACTATAATGGAACTGCTGCAAGAGAGCCAGGTAGGTGGGAGGACAGCCGAACTTGCGGAGGATGTTCAACAGCAGGTCACGTTCACTACATCAGAGGCCTTTGGGAGGTCAACAAAGGCAAAGTATAAATCCTGGTGTTGCTCAAAACATTTCTCTTGCAGCAGAAGGGAAGCAAAGATCATATAGGTGGTGCTGCGCTCACACCGCAAGCCACACTGAGACTCAGTCCAGACTCAGATCAACGACATGCTCCAGAAGATGGATAAACATGATCTTTGCCAGCCACTGCAAGCACAGAAATGCCCTGGTTGTTGCCGCAGTACACAAGAACAATATTGGCATCCTTCCACTACTGCGGTAGGCAGCGGGCAGACGTGCAGTCCAGGATGAAGCAATGGAGACGACAGTGAAGGTGGTAGCCGCCATTCTTGAGGACCTCGCCGGGTATGTTGTGCTCGAGCCTGCGATTTGTGAAAAAAATAAAAGGCTGACTTGTTCAAAGACAATCTTCTGTCATCATATCACTGCACACTTAACACACTTAATTTAAATCTGCCCGAAAGCATGAATTAAGGTAGAAATTCCACAAAATAACATTATAAAACATGTTTGACAAAGCACAATAGACACATTTTCGTTGTTTTGTTGGTTAGACCAGATGTGAAGCATAGCGCTATTATTTTGAAACCAAACGTGTGTGATTGGTATCAGAAAAAAACTTACTGTATTTTCACGAAAGATGAGTCACTTTAGACTTCCTTTCTCTCATCTTTTTTCATGATGAGCTATTTTTCCCATCGTAATGCAGCAGTTTGAGGAACAATCTACATCTTATGTTATATAGTCAATGCACCTAACTCAACTGTAAACAGAGATGTGAAGTTCTCCTCTCTAAAAGCAGCAAAGCGCGCCATAGCTTTTTTCCCAATTAAGTCGTTTAGCGGTGATTGAAGATAAAATTGTCTTGTCTCGTCCTTAGAGTGACTTGTCGTCAGGGTTGGGTATTGTTTGATTCCGATTCCGATTCTTTGTTTCGATTCCGATTCCTGACGATTCTCGATTCCGATACTTTCTTTAAAAAAAAAAAAAATAAGGGCAAGGCCAAAAAAAAGTTTAGGATATTTTAAATAAGCTAGCTAACCTACAGTCTTTCTGAATAAAATAGTCTGATATTCTCCATCAATTTTAATTCTATTAACTTTTTATGAACGTTACTATAAATTCCTCACAGGGCTGTTTTCAACAAGAATATCAATATCTAATCTATGAACTTGAATATAAATATTATAAATTATGAATACATTTTCACAGGGGTACACTTTCATCAAGAGAGCTTTATTTTTGAAAACACATTTACACACAAGTGTATGATGTTGCAGGTACTTAAACATGTTACCGTGCTCCCACTGATGGGCTAACTTGGTGCAGAAAAGCAAATAAACAATAAGAAACAACTTGCAAAACCCAGTCCAGATTAGCAGCAGGTGCAGTATAAAATCAGAGACAGTTCTTGTTTAGGAAAATGACCATATCCGTCTTCTCAGGCAGGATGCGTGAGCGTTCTGGACAGATAGTGTCTCCTGTCAAAGACGGGACACGTATTTATTTGTACATTTGTTCATCATGTTCGACGTGCACCCTCCTAAGCACAAAACAGTCCTGTCGCATGTGTTACATTTTGCCGATATTTCATTATTTTTAGTAAAACAAAGCCACACTTTCGACCGTCGACGCCCGCTATCCATGCTTGACTGACTCGCTCGGCTACATAGGCTCGGCTTTGCTAACACTTCCGGTGGGCGCTTCTTCGTTGGTGTTCATCGGCTTCTTCTTCCGGGTTGGCGGACTTATTATTTTTTTCCGGTCGGCGGACTGGGTATCGAAACTAGGAATCAAAATTTAAACTTTTAAACGATTCCGGGAGAATCGGAAAGTTAGTCCAGGTTCCAATCGATATTCGATACTCGATACCCAAACCTGCTTATCGTGGCTTTGAACCGGAGACTTCAATAATGTCTCCCTGTCTTTGTGCATTTATGCACACTATATTTTCCCGAGTGTGGCTCCACAGTAACTGGAGGTCAATACATGTCACCACACTACAGAACGGTCCAAGGGTCAAAAAGAAGTCGAGGCGTATGAATACAAATCACATTTAAAAAAATGATTGCTGTTAAAAGAACTTCTATATATATCCATCCATACATCCATCCATACATTTACTACCGCTTATTCCCTTTGGAGTCGCGGGGGGCGCCGGTGCCTATCTCAGCTACAATCGGGCAGAAGGCGGGTACACCCTGGACAAGTCGCCACCTCATCACAGGGCAAACACAGATAGACAGACAACATACACACTCACATTCACACACTAGGGCCAATTTAATCTTGCCAATCAACCTATCCCCAGGTGCATGTCTTTGGAAGTGGGAGGAAGCCGGAGTACCCGGGGGGAACCCACGCATTCATGGGGAGAACATGCAAACACCACGGAGAAAGATCCCGAACCTGGGATTGAACCCAGGACTGCAGGACTTTCGTATTGTGTGTGTGTATATACGCCCCACCCTTGGCCTCATCATTGAGGGGCGGTACATTCCCCTCTACCTCCTCAATCAGCCTGAAGTGCTACCAGCTGTGCGGCCAGGTGGGACCAAGCGACAAACGTTTCTTAACTCTGCCTCATTCAGGTCTGGCTCTCTACCTTGTCAAGGCAGGTGCATCAGGCGGTGAGTTGAGACATCCACTATTTCACCACTATGGACAATACTAGTGAAATGTTTTGACTTATGTTGTGTCTCCATTGTTTTATAGGCAATTACCTAAGACTTTTTAAGACGTGTGCTGTGTGAAGGACTGAGAGCCCCGGACGGGAGATATTTATGTTTGGTCACTTTAAGTTTGATTCTTCCACACCCCGCCCTTCCTAAAAAGACTTATATAATATATACCCTTTATGGCTTGGTGCAAAACCAATCCTGTGTCTTGGTGAGAATCAGGTACCACAACATATATAAGTATGTATATATATGTATATGTATAATAAGTCTATATATGTATATACTGTACGTATACTTGTAATAAGTCTATGCATGTATGTATATATGTAGATCCGTGTATGTGTACATATGTATATGTCTATATGTATATATGTATACGTGTATGTGTATATATGTATATGTATGTATATACTGTACGTATGTGTGTATATTGACAATTGTAATAATTGATATTAATAACAATAATTAATATAGCGCTAGTGGGCTAGTCAATTACAGTTGACAACTAAATCACATTCTCAGCCAACCAGTTTATTTGCCCCCCCAATCTGCAGAATGTAGAGCAATTAATACTTGAGACCTCATTCTCATTGTTAAACACCCAGCTTCATTTTCTATTTATGTAATGTGTAGCTCAATTGTAAGTCGATTGGAGCGCTGTGCTCCCAAATCAATTTCGATGTTTTCACGCAACGCAATAAACCACCTGAGAGCGAGCTCACAAACTCTCAGTCTGAAGTCAGATAATAAAACCACAAGGTCAAGAAGCCAGTTTCATACTCCACACCATAAGTATTAGTCGATGGTCCTTCATTTATGCACTGATGAAAACAGAGAGGCACTATAGATACTGGCACTTTTCAGGTCAGGGAGTCCACGGATCGGGTTAAGCTAACACATCCTCCTTTTTGCAACATTATTGCTTCATATTTCCGTTTTATGTTTAATACATCGCTCCTTCTGCACGGCTTATCATCTCCCTCCTGGTTTGGCTGAGGGGTCGGGTTTGCTCTCGTGGAAGTAGACTTTGATGTAGGAAGACAATGTGCCTCTGCTAAATTTAATCATATTAACTAGTTAACCATGTCACCACTGTGTGACACGCTGCTTCTTTAACTCACTTTTTGTCTTCGCTAATCTAGCCTTGGGCCTGTGGGCGAGCAGAGGGCCTTTCAGAGATATATAATGTGTGTGTGTGTGTGTGTGTGTGTGTGTGTGTGTGTGTGTGTGTGTGTGTGTGTGTGTGTGTGTGTGTGTGTGTGTGTGTGTGTGTGTGTGTGTGTGTGAAAACAGCAGCAAAGAGTAACAATTGTTAGCAGATTTTTTTTTTTCATACTGTAGTATTTACAAGGTATTCATGTTCTTATGGGCATATTCTTGACTATAACCTTGAGTAGTTTACTGGCCTGTGTAATACAATATGTCAACAGTGTTGGAGTGTTTTCTCACAGAACAGCATTTCAATTTGTGGTGATAAGGAACGGTCAGAGGGTGAAAAAGGATGTCATCATAATTTCCTACGAGCATGTCTTTTTTTAAACGGTTGTACATACCGTATTTTTCCGGACTATATGGTGCACTTAAAACTCTTGACCGTGCGCCTTATAGCCTGGTGTGCCGAATGGACGGAATAATGTTGGTTGTGCTTACCGACTTCAAAGCTATTTAATTTTATTTTATTTATTAAGTGTGACCAGTAGATGGCAGTCACACATAAGAGGTACGTGTAGACTGCAATATGGTGGCAGTCTCACATAAGAGATACGTGCAGACTGCAATATGAGTCAAGTAAACACCAAAATTGTATATGTTACATTGAAAATATAGAACATTACACACGGCACTCAAAAATCTGTCAAAATGTTTTATTATGACTTCGATTGATTGTACTGTGCCTCAACATACTAGTATTATAATGGTGTGTGCATCAGTTAATATACATTCTGGCGTAATATAAACGCAACTTTTCTTACCTTCTGGTACCTGCTGATCTGTATTTGGGATGTGCATAAATCCTCAAAATGTGTGCGCATCCGCCTTTGTAGTCCGTGGGGACAGCATAGTCGGTAAGCTTCTGCTTTTCCTCGATGTTCTTGTTATACGACATTCATCCTCCGCTGGTGCCATGTCGAATATAAAGTAGTATACAGTTCTTACTTATATCTGTTAGTAAACTTGCCATGAAAGCGCTAAAACATACCGGTGTAGTGAGTTTACATTATTCACCGAAGGAACTGTGGTTAATAGAGTGTTCCTTGCGGACGGTTTTTCACAGGACACATTTCCGGCATTGTTATTGCACTAGTGAGCCACGGATGAGGAGATGCTGCTCCGTTCTTGATTTAAGTGACGGCGTCACACGGTTGGGAGAGTGACTGTGCCAGCAACCTGAAGGTTCCTGGTTCAGTCGTCACCTTCTACCAACCTGGTTATGTCTGTTGTGTCCTTGAGCAAGACACTTCAACCTTGCTCCTGATCGGTAGTGGTTAAGGCCTTACATGACAGCTCACGCCATCAGTGTCTGAATGTGGAAATAGTGTCAAAGCGCTTTTAGTATCTTGAAGGTAGAAAAGCACTATATAAGTATTACCCATTTACCATTTAAATAAAGTCTGAATGTCATTGAAACAGTTAGCTACATCTTTTGACACTTCTTCCACTCCCATCCTTGCACGCTACACCGCTACAACAAAGATGACGAGGAGAAGACGCTGTCAAAGGTTAGCCACGTAAATAAGACAGCCCACAAAACGGCGAATTCGGAAGCGACTGTCAGAAAGCGGCTTGAAGGTGATCCGTAAAACATAATCTATGCAACATTTTGACCAAAGAACCACCATTACATGTTATGTAGACAACAAGAAAGTGTTTTGCAGTTAAAAACAAATAATAATGCGCCCTATAATTTGGTGCGCCTTGTGTATTAAAATAACCCTAGCTAGACCCGCTCATCGGCAGTGCGCCTTATAATAGGTACGCCTTATTTTCGGGAAAATATGGTATATTTAACGACAAATATGTGTTGATAGTTATCAACACATATTTTCTTATTGTTACACTATATAGGTTTGCTATATTTTTCTATTATTGTTTCTTATTTGAATACAGTACTACAATGTAACACAGGCTGCACTTTGCACACACCTGGTTTATAGTATTGACATATTATTATCCAGCTCTCACTGGATCGGTTCGCAGCCGAATGTGAAGCAACTGGGATGAGAATCAGCACCTCCAAGTCCGAGTCCATAGTTCTCAACCGGAAAAGGGGGGAGTGCCATCTCCTGGTTGGGGAGGAGAGCCTGCTCCAAGTAGAGGAGTTCAAGTACCTCGGAGTCTTGTTCACGAATGAAAGAAGAGTGGATCGTGACATTGACAGGCGGATTGGTGCGGCATCTTCAATAATGCGGACGCTTTATCGATCTGTTGTGGTGAAGAAGGAGCTGAGCCGGAAGGCAAAACTCTCAATTTACCGGTCTATCTACATTCCCATCCTCACCTATGGTCATGAGCTTTGGTCATGACCGAAAGAACAAGATCACGGCTACAAGCGGCTGAAATTAGTTTCCTCCGCCAGGTGGGCGGGGCTCTCCCTTCCAGATAAATGTGAGAAGCTCTGCCAAACGGGAGGAACTCAAAGTAAAGCAGCTGCTCCTCCACATCGAGAGGAGCCAGATGAAGTAGTTCGGGCATCTGGTCAGGATGCCACCCGAAGGCCTCCCTAGGGAGGTGTTTCGAGCATGTCTGACCAGTAGGAGGCTACGGGGAAGACCCAGGACACGTTGGGAAGACTATCTCTCCCGGCTGGCCTGGGAACGCCTCGGGATCCCCCGGGAGGAGCTGGACGAAGTGGCTAGAGAGAGGGAAGTCTGGGCTTCCCTGCTTAGGCTGCTGCCCCCGCGATCCGACCTCGGATAAGCGGAAGAAGATGGATGGATGGATGGACGTATATTATTCTGCCCTCCCAGAATACATGAGTTTAGTTTGGGATTTACTGTAGGTAAACTGTCAGCAACCTCAAATTTCCATCTCTAATTTAAAGGATTGTTTCCACAATTATGACACTGTAAAAAGAAGCACACAAAGTAACTACTTCTACTATTATGGTTTGGTCGCATGCAACAAACTGCTTCTCGTTTTAAGCAAGAATGACTTGCATGCCTCTTGACCAGGGGTCTCAAACATGTGACCCGCTGGCCGAGACGTTATTTTGCGCCCCGCACTTTGATATGACAATTTAATGTATGTGCAGCCCGCAAGTTTAAAGGGGAACATTATCACTAGACCTATGTAAGCGTCAATATATACCTTGATGGTGCAGAAAAACGACCATATATTTTTTTAACCGATTTCTGAACTCTAAATGGGTGAATTTTGGCGAATTAAACGCCTTTCTGTGTATCCCACTTTTTGAGATGACGTCAGAACGTGACGTCACCGAGGTAATACCGTTTTCGTTTTCAACACATTACAAACACCGGGTCTCAGCTCTGTGATTTTCCGTTTTTTCGACTATTTCTTGGAACTTTGGAGACATCATGCCTCGTTGGTGTGTTGTCAGAGGGTATAACAACACTAACAGGGAGGGATTCAAGTTGCACCACTGGCCCGAAGATGCGAAAGTGTCTGCCGCCAGACCTCCATTGAATGTGCCAAAGTGTCTCCACATTTTACCAGCGATGCTAAGACAGACATGGCACAAAGATGTATGGATATTCTCCAGATGCATTTGCAATGATAAATTCAACGAAATCACAAAGGTGAGTTTTGTTGATGTTGACTTATGTGCTAATCAGACATATTTGGTTGCGGCGTGACTGCCAGCTAATCGATGCTAACATGCTACGCTAATCGATGCTAACATGCTATTTACCGGCAGTGCTAAAGCAGACATGGCACAGAGATGTATGGATAACCTGCAGATGCATTTGCAACCATAAAATCAACGAATTCACAAAGGTGAGTTTTGTTGATGTTGACTGCCAGCTAATCGATGCTAAAATGCTACGCTAATCGATGCTAACATGCTATTTACCGGCGGTGCTAAAGCAGACATGGCACAGAGATGTATGGATAACCTGTAGATGCATTTGCAACTATATTACGTTTCCTTCCACTCACATTTAATGCGAAAAAAACACTTACCAATTGAAGGATTTAAGTTGCTCCAGTGTCACGAGATGCGAAAGTCCTGATCGTTTGGTCCGCACATTTTACCGGCGATGCTAACGCAGCTATTCGGCCATGCTATGGCTATGAATAGCGTCAATAGCTATTCGCTCAATAGCTTCAGTTTCTTCTTCAATACTTTCATACTCCAACCATCCGTTTCAATACATGCGTATTGAATCGCTTAAGCCGCTGAAATCCGAGTCCGAATCCGAGCCAATGTCTCTATATCTTGCTGTGGTATTCGCCATTGTTTGTGTACATTGGCAGCACTGTATGACGTCACAGGGAAATGGATAGTCGCACCGTAAATAGCGAAAATCAAGCACTTTAAAGCTTTTTTTAGGGATATTCGGGGACCAGTAAAATTTTGAAAAAAACTTTGAAAAATACAACAAGCCACTGGGAACTGATTTTTATTGTGTTTAACCCTTTTTAAATTGTGATAATGTTCCCCTTTAATATGAACGGAACTTGACAACGTCATACTTCCCAACATTCCCAAATTTCACGGGAGTCCTCTTAATATCAGGGTATCCATTCTCTGGTAATCCCTGCCGATTTTTACCCAATCAACAATACTCAGGGGTTGCCGCAATGGCACTGTTCTTAACGCCCTCGGACTCATGTACAGACAGCGTGCAAGCCTATTTTATTGTTACATTTGGATGACCAGTACACATGTGTGATGTTGCAAGACATATTTGGTCAACAGCTACACAAGTCACACTGAGGTTGGCCGTTAAAAAAACCTTAACAATGTTACAAATATGTGCCAGACTGTGAACCCACACCAAACAAGAATGACAAACACATTCAAGGAGAACATCCGCACCTTAATACAACATAAACTCAACAGAACAAATACCCAGAATCCCATGCAGCCCAGACTCTTCCGGGCTACAATACACACACCAACGCTACCACCAACCCCCCACAGCCCCACCCTCCCTACTTGCGTCGGTTGAGGTTGTGTATATTGTAGCCCGGGAGAGTTTGGGCTGCAAGGTGTTCAGGGTATTTGTTTTCTTGTGTTTAAGTTGTGTTAGGGTGCGGATGTTCTCCCAAAATGTGTTTGTCATTCTTTTTTGTTGTGGGGTCAAAGTGTGGCGCATATTTGTGACAGTGTGAAAGTTGTTTATACGGCCACCCTCAGTGTGACCTGTATGGCTGTTGAGTAAGTACGTCTTGCAGCCACTAACATTGTTCTCCACAAGTCTCGCACAAAATGATTTAGAGTTGTTACTTTAGTTGTGTTATGTGCGCAATGACGATTGGAGAGCACCAATTCTCTTATACTGTAGATGGTACGCTATGTGAAGGTATGCCAAAGGATAAGTGAGATTTATCAAAAACATTGTAAAAAATAGCAGTCGGTCATTAATACTTAATAAATATATTTATTGGATAACACTTCAACAAAATATGAATGTAAGTTAACAAACTGTGAAAAGAAATGCAACAATGTTATATTCAGTGTTGACAGCTAGATTTGTTGTGGACATGTTCCATCAATATTGATGTTAAAGATTTCTTTTTTTGTGAAGAAATGTTTAGAATTAAGTTCTTGAATCCAGATGGATCTCTGATACAATCCCCCAAGAGGGCACTTTAAGTTGATTCTATGTGTAGAAATATTTTTATCTAATTGAATTACTTGTTTATTTTTCAACAAGTTTTTTAGTTTTTTTTATATCTTTTTTTCCAAATAGTTCAAGAAAGACCACTACAAATAAGCAATATTTTGCACTGTTATAAGATTTAATAAATCAGAAACTGATGACATAGTGCTGTATTTTACTTCTTTATCTCTTTTTTTCCAACAAAAATGCTTTGCTCTGATTAGGGGGTACTTGAATTAAAAAAATGTTCACATGGGGTACGTCACTGAAAAAAGGTTGAGAACCACTGTTGTAGAGGACGTTATAGGCAGTGCAGTCACGGCAGCCCTTAATAATGTCGGCCGGGTGAAAATTGGGAAAAATTCGGGAAAATGCTTGCACCGGTAGATTGTCGGGAGGTGCACTGAAATTCAGGAGTCTCCCGGAAAAATCTATGAATGGCTTTCCCGCCCTAGGGCAGGAAAGCCATTCATAGAAAGTGAATTCATTAAAAAGTGCATGTTATATTTTTTAAGAAATCTTTTCTTGCGGCTTAGCCTCACTCAGTTTCTGCATCCAGTGGCCCCCAGGTAAATTGAGTTTGAGACCCCTGCTCTTGAGAGACTCTGTAGCCATTGTTACCACTTGCAAGAGCCTCCCACTGGTCAATTTTGATGAAAAAATATTCCAGGTCTTAATTACCTCTTTCAAAGGTAGGCAGGGACATCCTTATTTGCGTGGAGCATTGGCTAGTTTGCCATACCGCAAACGTTTGGGTAGGCGAGCGTCATCCATAAGTGGCAATTTTAACCACTTTCAAATGGTAGGCATATGATCTGCTGTCATTCAGAAGTCAGTTGCCATAACAACCAGGCTATATTAGATGTGCTTTCCAAATGTATTGCATGTGAGGAGTCTTGCTCTAGCAAGCAGCACTTCTGTGGTATTTTTTTTTTTTCGTTTGAAGTTTCATCTTCTATTTTTCTGGAGTGATAAGGTCAATTGTTTTAAAAAGAAAAAAATGATTAACACCTTGCTACTGTTCAAGACATTGAAAACAATAGTTGTTTTTTTTACTAACACGTCCATCCATCTGTCTTTACGGTTTAATTTAGGGCTGCACTAAACACAAATTATGGTTTATGGTTAAGGATTATTTTTTTATTTAACTCTTTATTTAACCCGTTTCATCATATTGCAAATTGTAAGTTTCTAGGACCCACAGTCACTACTGGTCATTTCCCCTGGATTTTAAGATGTTGTTGTGTCGACACAACTACAGTAGGCAGGGGATTTATATGGCCCCATTGGTAGGGGTTTACCTGACACATGAAACGTGACGAACAGGAGGGGGTGGACTATCCCCTTTACTCGCGAGACCAGACCGGGGCAAATTAAGGCCGCATGCGGCCCGTTAAGCTTTTCAATCTGGCCCTCCGGACATTTCCAAATATTTTTTTTAGATATTTCCCTTTAAAATCACTGGAAGTCTTGAACTATACAAAGTATTTCAATGGTTTGAATCTGCATGTTTGCATTATGTAAAGTTAAAACACCGCTGATAGTCACACACACACACACACACACACACACACATACACTAGGTGTGGTGAAATTACTCTCTGCATGTTGGTAATAATTGTAAATTCCACATTCTTTATTTTCATGTAAATTCTGGGTGTGTCATTCAGTAAAAAAAATACAATTCCATTTAGTTTTTTCAGGCACTCTGTTATAAAATTTTTTAGCATTCAATCAGACATTATTGTGAGTTTTTGCATTAGTGTTCCTAAAAATAGATATATCGGCCCCTTGACACATTTTTTTTCTCTAAATTTTCAAAATAACTGCCCAGGCCTGCGCTAAATGGTCAGTAGAGTGTTGAATACCTTAAAGTGTGTTTTGTGGCAATTCCAACTTTGACCATAGTTGCAATGTACAATGCCGCTTTCCATGATTTTCAGCATATGGCATTGCAAAATATTTAACCCCCTATATTCCTCTTATGCGAGATCCACCCGGGCATTTCCCAACTGCACTTTTATTGCTGGTTAACTGTAATTAACATTTTGCAACATCAAATAATCTGTACGACCCAACAATAAGCCACAACGGGTCTGATCTACCAAAGGTTTGCATGATAAGACAGTTGCGCCTTTGAGCTCAGATCAGAGACAAATCTGATTGGCAAAAATGACACTGATTGGCCAAAAAGTACTGGGCATTGGACAAAGTTGCGAGGCCTCGCATAATTCGCAGGGATCGGTTGAGTTGGCGTGAAATGGCATGACGGCGACATTGCGAATTCCTGGAGAGATTGAAAAGCATGAACATTTTAATCTCTAAGGGAAAAAAAGAGATTGATCTCAAGGTTAGAGGAATAGTAATAAGTAATATCATTTGGTGAACAGATGGCATACATGATGTATCATTATCACCTTTCATCTTCTCTTGTTTTAATTAAAGCGTTCCTTTTTTCTGCAGTCATTGAGTAACCAGGAGCAACCCTGAAGGCACGCTTGGCTTGTATCCACAAACTTGCTCTGTGGCATCTCCTGAATGGAAAAATGCTTCAACAGATTCAAACAACCTAAACAAAACATGCTCAGCCCAAAGTGTATGCATTTACTTTTGGTTCCCTGCCATATTGTATCAGATTACTGCTTCCTTGGATTTTGATGTTGATCTCTGATCACATTCTTTCACAAAAGTGTAATTTGTTCAAGATTGTTTTTTTTTTGTCAGCGACTTAGTGTACCGTATTTTCCGGACCATACAACGCACCGGATTGCAAGGCGCACTGCCGATGAATGGTCTATTTTTGATCTTTTTTCATATATAAGGCGATTGTAGGGCGCATTCATGGAGTCATGTTATTATAATATTTTTCTAAATTGGAAAACACTTCATTGTGTTCTACATAACATGTAATGGTCAAAATGTTGCATGGATTATGTTTTACAGATCATCTTCAAGTCGCTTTCTGACAGTCGCTTCCAGATGCGCCGCTCTGCGGGCGTGTCTTATTTACGTGGCTCACCTTCGGCAGCATCTTCTCCCCGTCATATTTGTTGTAGCGGTGTAGCGTGCAAGGACGGCAGTGGAAGAAGTGTCAAAGGATGGAGCTAACTGTTTTAATGGCATTCAGACTTTACTTAAATAAATAACAGAGCAGCATCTCCTCATTCGGAAACAACACCGGCAATGTATCCCGGGAAAAACCAAAAACTCTCCAATAACTAAAGTTCCTTGGGTGACACTGGTCAGGCTGTATGTTTTAGCGCTTTTATGGCGAATTTACTGACAGATATAAGTAAGGACTTTACATTACTTTATATTAAAAATGGCAACAGCAGAAGATGAATGTCCCATAACAAGAAGACGGAGAAAAAGAAAAAGCTACCGCCACGGACTACAAAGGCGGACGTGTGCAGTTTTTCAAGATTCATGCAGATCCGGGGTGTGGGAAAAAATCGATTCGAATACGAATCGAATCGTTTATGTTGTGCGATTCAGAATCGATTACAATTTTTTTTTTAATACATTTTTTTTTTTTTTAATCAATCCAACAAACCACTAAACAGCAATACCATAACACTGCAATCCAATTCCAATAACCAAAAAGGACTTAGCAACACTGAGAACTGCAATAAAAAGAGCAATTGAGAGGAGACACAAACACGACACAGAACAAACCAAAAGTAGTGAAACAAAAATTAATATTATCAACAAGTGAAGTGAAGTGAATTATATTTATATAGCGCTTTTCTCTAGTGACTCAAAGCGCTTTTACATAGTGAAACCCAATATTTAAGTTACATTTAAACCAGTGTGGGTGGCACTGGGAGCACGTAGGTAAAGTGTCTTGCCCAAGGACACAACGGCAGTGACTAGGATGGTGGAAGCGGGAATCGAACCTGCAACCCTCAAGTTGCTGGCACGGCCACTCTACCAACTGAGCTATACCGCAACAGTATCAATATTAGTTATAATTTCAGCATAGCAGTGATTAAGAATCCCTCATTGACATTATCAGACATTTATAAAAATGAAAAAAAGAACGATAGCGTCACAGTGGCTTACACTTGCATTGCATCTCATAAGCTTGACAACACACTGTGTCCAATATTTTCACAAAGATAAAATAAGTCATATTTTTGGTTCGTTTAATAGTTAAAACAAATTTACATTATTGCAATCAGTTGATAAAACATTGTCCTTTACAATTATAAAAGCTTTTTACAAAAATCTTCTACTCTGCGAGCATGTCAGCAGACTGGGGTAGATCCTGCTGAAATCCTATGTATTGAATGAATACAGAATCCTTTTGAATCGGGAAAAAATCATTTTTGAATCGAGGATCGATATATTATCAAATCGTGACCCCAAGAATCGATATTGAATCGAATCGTGGGACACCCAAAGATTCACAGCCCTATTAAATACCGATCAGCAGGTACAAGGAGGTAAGAAAAGGTTTTTTTGCATTATATTGCAAAACACCCTTCCATCCCATCCATCCATTTTCTACCGCTTATTCCCTTTCGGGGTCGCGTGGGGCGCTGGCGCCTATCTCAGCTACAATCGGGCGGAAGGCAGGGTACACCCTGGACAAGTCGCCACCTCATCGCAGGGCCAACACAGATAGACAGACAACATTCACACTCACATTCACACACTAGGGCCAATTTAGTGTTGCCAATTAACCTATCCCCAGGTGCATGTATTTGGAAGTGGGAGGAAGCCGGAGTACCCGGAGGGAACCCACGCATTCACGGGGAGAACATGCAAACTCCACACAGAAAGATCCCGAGCCTGGATTTGAACCCAGGACTGCAGGAACTTCGTATTGTGAGGCAGACGCACTAACCCCTCTGCCACCGTGAAGCCATTTTTTGCAAAACACAACGGCAGATAATATGTCTTACCTTATACACACCATAATAATACTCGAATGTTGAAGCACATTAAGCGGTGCAGCTTAATAGCTTACCAAAGTCGTACTAAAATATTTAGATAGATTTTTGAGCACCGTGTGTAATGTTCTATATTTGCAATGGAACATATACAATTTTGGTGTTTACTTGAGTCATATTGCAGTCTACACATATCTCTTATGTGTGACTGCCATCTACTGGTCACACTTATTATTTCACCATGTACCAAATAAAATAGCTTTGAAGTCGTTTAGCAAAACCAGAATTAATCCCTACATTAGACGCACCGGGTTATAAGGCCCACTGTCGAGTTTGAAGAGAAAAAAAAGATTTGAAGTGTGCCTTATAGTCCGCAAAATACGATATGTGCAAAAATAATTGTTATTCATGTGATTATTGACGGCTCATAGGCTCCTCTGTTTCTGTCTAAGGGTTCATGTTCGTATTGATTCTTGCCCCTCAAAAATTGTTTTTGTCATCATTGTGATTATTTAAATTTCAGCCAATCTTCTATAACCAGATATCAGCTGTTGTCATCGGCGCTCATCATTTATGACTGTTAAGATTGATTCTAAGGGCCCAGAACGAAGTCGACAGAGTTTCGTAGGTCTCAAAGAGGATGTCCTCAAGGCCTATACGGGCAAAACTCAAATATGTAACACAAAACTCTGCTTGGCTTGGATTTTTCACACTGTTTTCTATTTTTCCACCAAAGCATATGCCATCCATCGATCCATTTTGTACCGCTAAGTCCTTTTGGGGTCGCCGAAGGCGCTGGTGCCTATCTCAGCTACAATCGGGCGGAAGGCGGGGTACACCCTGGACAGGTCGCCACCTCACCGCAGGGCCACCAAAGCATATGATAAAGTAAAAATTTGGCAAATGTATTAATAAAACATTTTCCACGACTCACCTCTGAGACAATTTCTGACAGCTGTAAAACTGTAACTAATGACTAGCATATTTTCGGGACTATAGAGTGCACCAGGAAATAAGCTGCACCCACTAAATTTTAGAAAAAAATTCCAAGTTCCATATATCAGCCGCACCGGAGTATTAACCACAGATACAGTATAAACCTGTATACATTGTGAAAAGAGATATTTACACTGTAAGATTCTGTAATTGTTTATTTACATACCCTAACTGTGTTCAAATGGTGCTTTTAACACGGCAGTAAAACGGCTGATAAAAAAAACAGAAGTCATTGTCATGGACTCACGAGATCCGGAAGCAAGCTCTCCAATCAGCTAAACAGACTCCAAAAATCCCCGGTGACGTCTTAGTGAGTTTATTGAGGAATTTGTGAAACTGAAACAATGTAAAAAAATGTACTTGTCAGTTAATAATACTAACGCAGACACTCGTAAACATGTTAGCATATTAGCTAACGCTAATAATAGCATCATTACTTTATGATAGCATGTACAAAGATGCATGAAAACAGACATCTTGATTGGTAAGGATAAACAGTTTTAGTTATACTGTAAAACCTGCAAAATTTAATTGGAGTGATGATTGAAAAATCCTTGCGAGTAACAATGCTATGGATGGTTAAAAGACTAAACGGCAAAGGTGGGACCAAGTCATTGTTTTGCAAGTCACAAGTAAGTCTCAAGTCTTTGCCCTTGAGTCTCGAGTCAAATCCCAAGTCAAGACAGGCAAGTCCCAAACAAGTCCAAAGTCAAGACTGGAAAATCTCAAGTCAAGTCCCAAGTCCTGCATTTTGAGTTTCGAGTCATTTCAAGTCATTTTAACTCCAGACTAAAATATTTACACAGATTGTGTATGCTTTTAAAACGCTGTATATATTTATTTATTTTTTTTTAAATTGTGCTGACATTGCACTTCATAATAGCACTATTAACCAGTTATTTTAAACATTTAACTCAGTCCTTTACAGAATGAACACATTTGAAAAAAACAAGTGCAACTGTAATTATTTGCACAAAGGTGGTAACATTGTATTTCCATGGCATTTTGCATTGTAGCTAGTTCCATAGCCGTTTCTATCCTGTTCTTACCTTATCTCATTGATTTCATCTCATACTGAATGTGTGTTGATGTGTGCGTACACATGAAAAACATAACTACATGAAAATAACAAGGAACAGAGTTGTAGTTTTTAGATTTCGCGGCCCTATGGAATATGTACACATATTCTTTATATAGTATACATTTTAACTGACCTTTATTTGACTATGTTTGTCTTTTTGTAGGTGGCTAAAATATGCGGTGCTGCTGACCACCGTATAACGTTACGTTACCGTGTGTGATACATTGACTAACGTAACATTTTGAGTGGGTACCTCATGCAACCCTGCTTAAAAAAAAACACTTGACAAAAAGTATGAATAAGGTAGCGAACTGCAGTGGACGCAACAGATTGTCGTGTTTGCAATGACGTTATAACCATAGACATATTATAAGTAGACGCAGCATTGGCTGCTGTGACGTGAGCAATTTGGCCGCCATCTTGAAGTGGTGATGAGGAGCCGGCAAGCAGCCTAAACTGACAGTTGACAGGTAGCAAACAAAGATGCTGGGCTGGTGTTTAGCGTTTTCCTGCTTTAATGAGTGGACTGTTGAAAATAGGAATCGGGGATTACTTCTCACAAGTAAGATTGAACATTAACATGGTTGTATTTTGTGAAAAGAATATTACCACAGAGTTGAAAGGAACAAAGAGCTTAAATTTGTACGTGAAAATCACAAAGAAATCTTCTGGGGGAGGATTACGCCCCTACAAGTATTTGGTTTACAAACTTTCAGCCCCACCTAAAACAAAATTCACCAGCCGCCACTGATTATGATGAATTCTCATTTTAGGCAAAGTATAAGACAATACTTTCTTAACAGTATAATTGTAACCAGGAATAAGTCTTCAAGTAACAATATTCAAATACTAACATTGTTGAGTAAGACAGAATTTGCTTTTATTCTGAATCCAGTGAAACAGATTTGTGGTTTTAGCTGATATAAAGACTTTCAGGTGTTTATATATGTTTATGTTTGAGTAGTTTGCAGACGCTTTTATCCGAAGCAACATACATGAAAAATACATATAAAACAATCACTGTAAACATGATCATTTAAGGGAAGAATGTAATACAAAATATTAATACAAAGTGTCAAGACAGAATAAACTCTCTGCTGTTGCAGCAACAGAGATACAGTCTATAAGCTATGTATTTATGCATTGTTTATGTAGGATATATGCATGTATATATAACCTAATCATATTGTTTCTTCGCCTTAAAAATAGCTGACCGTTTTTTTCCCCCTTTTTGGGATTATTATTCGCAGTTTTGATCTTGGACGTCTGCTCACTTATAGCATATAAGAATATTCCACTACTGTTAAGCAAACAATGAACACGCCAAAAAATTGGTCTTTTATCATAGTTACACGAATGAAAAAAAAGTGCGTGAATATCAGTGGTATTCAGTGAGGTAAAATGAATTAAATGCGCTGACAGTTCATTGCTCCTGCCAAATGAATTGCACTGAGTGGAGGGGATCACCACTCCAAGATGGCGGCCCCGCGTCACGTCAGCGCCAGTAGGCAGTAGCGCTCGATGCTGCGTACCCTTATACGATGTCTATTTTCATAACGTTAGCAGTGAGTTTAGAGCCTCACTGGTTTAACTAAACAGCAAATAAAAAATACATTACTCAGCCAATAAATGTTAACTTACATTCAAAACTTACCCTTCTTTGTGCATCTTCAAATGTCGAACGAAGTTGGAAGTTGTTGCGTCTCTGTCTGTAATCTTCGAACGAACCGTATGCTTTGCATACTGGAATTCGTTTTTTGTTGACCAAGTCGTAGTTTTAATACCCGAACGAAACAATTATTGGCATCATTTTTCCTCATTGGCGTGTTGTATGAGAGCGCTTCTTTGTTGGTTTTCATGCAATTTGATTGGCTGAATGCTGTGTGACGAAAATAATGTGGATTTAATTTGATTGGCTGTTGTTCTGACAGGTAGCGCACAGGCTGTCATCGCACACACGCTGACAGACACGGACAGATACAGAACGCTCTGAAAAACTTTTTAATCATTGGGTTTTGGGGAAAGTAGCAAGTCATGTCAAGTCAAAAGGCTCAAGTCCAAGTCAAGTCACAAGTCATTGATATTAAAGTCTAAGTCGAGTTGCAAGTCTTTTTACATTTTGTCAAGTCGAGTCTAAAGTCATCAAATTCATGACTCGAGTCTGACTCGAGTCCAAGTCATGTGACTCGAGTCCACACCTCTGCTAAACGGCAATCCAGTTAAAAAAAAAAAAAAATCCGGTATATGGAGGTACACTGCAGCATCTGCAGTATATATATATATATATATATATACAAATTTTAAGGGCCACCAGCGAAGAAAAATCAATTGAGTGTTTAATGTAGTGTAAGATTTTCTGTTAAAATAAAGCCAATATTGACACTTTTCCAAATAAAGGGAACTACAAAAAGTATCTATACATTTTGGTACCGGTACTAAATTATTGGTATCAGGACAACCCTAGTCTAGAGTTATATAAAGTATGTCAAATTGTTGTGAGTAAAAGTGTAACATAGAATAAAATCAACAAGATTTTCAAAATATGCATCTTTGTTTGTGCTACAGGTAGAATTTCAATTGTGTATATACCGTATGTAATGAGTGTACAGTATACCTTGGGCTCAAAACAGTACAACTAAAAATCAAAAAAATACCTTTATATAATTTTAGCCAGTCCAAACTCAGGTAAGTGACCAGAAACTGAATTTGTAAATAAAGTTCTTGAAATAAAGTATTTCACAACATTTAACTGTTATGTCACTGTAGAACTACCTAATTTCCCTTGATTTTTTCTGAATTGGTGGAGCATGAGGGACACATTTTTTGGTGTTCTATCCCTCTCAGGATCGTAAATGATCAACTCATGGCCGGGTCGAGAAGGAGATTGAGTTGGAGAGAGGAAAGTATCTGGGATAGTCATTTTGATGAGGAAAAAATTAGCAGAAAGGAGGTATTGGTGATAGTTCCCCGAGTAGCATAATTGAAAAAGAGAGAGTGGTACGTATGAAGACCGATGAAGGAGAGTTTCGAGTGCTTCTAAAATTCAAAGGACACGACATTAGAAAAGTAGGGCCATTAGCTATCACTCGATTTATTTGTGAAAGTATAGGGGACGTAATGAGGGCGAAAGTGCACAATGATGCAACATTTGAGTGTGTAAGAGTGAGGGTCAAAGACAGAGGGCGCTAAAACTGACGGACATTGTAAGAAATCGCTCTGAGGGAAAAAACAGTAGAATTCTGGGATTAGAGAAATTAAGGTGGGGAAAAGAGAAGACACATGTAATATCCAGAAGGACTCGCTATTGTCAAAAAGGAAAACTTCTTGTGTTTCATGGCAAGTGTACAGTTCAAGCTAAGCATAACTCTGAAAACACAGCAAATGGAAAAAGTGAGTCTCGCTATTTGGACATTAAAGGCATCACCTGTGAGCAAGTGTAGCAGGTATATAAGATATATTGTATCACGTTATATTTTATTGATCTATTGCAGTGGTTTTCAAATGGGGGTACGCGTACCCCTGGGGGTACCTGAAGGTATGCCAAGGGGTACGTGATATTTTTTTTAAATATTCTAAAAATACAAACAATTACAACATCCCTTATAAATATATTTATTGAATAATACTTCAGCAAAATATGAATGTAAGTTCATAAACTGAGAAAAAAATACAAACCCTGTTTCCATATGAGTTGGGAAATTGTGTTTGATGTAATTATAAACGGAATACCGGTACAATGATTTGCAAATAATTTTCAATCCATATTCAGTTGAATGCACTACAAAGACAACATATTTAATGTTCAAAATCATAAACTTTTTTTTTTTTTGCAAATAATAATTAACTCAAAATTTCATGGCTGCAACACCTGCCAAAGTAGTTAGGAAAGGGCATGTGCACCAATGTGTTACATCACCTTTTCTTTTAACAACAATCAATAAACGTTTGGGAACTGAGGAAACTAATCGTTGAAGCTTTCAAAGTGGAATTCTTTCCCATTCTTGTCCATGAAAAGGACGGCGCTTTAATGGCACCATATGTTGTTCCAAAACCTGTATGTACCTTTCAGCATTAATGGTGCCTTCACAGATGTGTAAGTTACCCATGCCTTGGGCACTAATGCACCCCCATACCATCACAGATGCTGGCTTTTGAACTTTGCGTCGATTAACAGTCTGGATGGTTCGCTTCCCCTTTGGTCCGGATGACATGATGTCAAATAATTCCCAAAAAAATTTGAAATGTGGACTCGTCAGGATGCATCAGTCCATCTTAGATGATCTCGGGCCCAGAGAAGCCGGCGGCGTTTCTGGTTTTTGTTGATAAATGGCTTTTGATTTGCATAGTAGAGCTTTAACTTGCACTTACACATGAAGCGACCAACTGTATTTAGTGACAGTGGTTTTTTGAAGTGTTCCTGAGCCCATGTGGTGATATCCTTTAGAGATTGATGTCCGTTTTTGATACAGTGCCGTCCGAGGGATCGAAGGTCACAGTCATTCAATGTTGGTTTCCGGCCATGCCGCTTACTTGGAGTGATTTCTCCAGATTCTCTGAACCTTTTGATGATATTATGGACCGTAGGTGTTGAAATCCCTAAATTTCTTGCAATTGCTCTTTGAAAAACGTTGTTCTAAAACTGTCTGACTATTCGCTCATGCAGTTGTGGACAAAGGGGTGTACCTCGCTCCATCCTTTCTTGTGAAAGACTGAGCATTTTTTGGGAAGCTGTTTTTATACCCAATCATGGCACCCACCTGTTCCCAATTAGCCTGCACACCTGTGGGATGTTCCAAATAAGTGTTTGATGAGCATTCCTAAACTTTATCAGTATTTATTGCCACCTTTTCCAACTTCTTTGTCACATGTTGCTGGCATCAAATTCTAAAGTTAATGATTATTTTCAAAAAAAAAAAAAAAAAAAAATGTTTATCAGTTTGAACATCAAATATGTTGTCTTTGTAGCATATTCAACTGTATATGGGTTGAAAATGATTTGCATATCATTGTATTCCGTTTATATTTACATCTAACACAATTTCCCAACTCATATGGAAACTGGATTTGTACAACAATGCAATATTCAGTGTTGACAGCTAAATGTTTTGTGGATATGTTCCATAAATATAGATGTTAAAGAATATTTTTTTTGTGAAGAAATGTTTAGAATTAAGTTCATCAATCCAGATGGATCTGTATTACAATCCCCAAACAGGGCACTTTAAGTTGATGGTTACTTCTATGTGTAGAAAGCTTTATTTATAATTGAATCACTTGTTTATTTTTCAACAAGTTTTAAGTTATTTTTATTTAATTTTTTTCCAAATAGTTCAAGAAAGACCACTACAAATGAGCAATATTTTTCACTGTTATAAAATTTAATAAATCAGAAACTGATGACATAGTGCTGTATTTTACTTCTTTATCTCTTTTTTCCAACCAAAAATGCTTTGGTCTGATTAGGGGGTAATTGAATTAAAAGCAAATTCACAGGGGGTACATCACTGAAAAAAGGTTGAGAACCACTGATCCATTGTTATTTATTGTCACTTTTATTTTGTAATCTTTTCAGCAAATAGTTCGTTTTGGAAACATTTGTCATTTTATTTTGAAGAACTATCTTCTTCTGGTAGTAACGTTTCCTGTCTGCTCCTCACTTGCTGTTAAGTCATGCTGTGGGGAGGTGAGAGTTTTTCTCTGCTCTCGTATTTTGGGAAGCCATGGGTTTTAAAAACATTGTTCATCATGATCTCTGCTGTCTCCTTGGCGGAGGGCAGCTTAGGCAAGGCAATGAATCTCACCATCTTGGTGAAACGGTCTACCACAGTCAGGATGGTGGTGTTACCTTGAGATACCGGGAGCCCCGTGACGAAGTCCATTGAGATGTCACGGTCTGGAGGGAATAAGTAGTGGCTGCAACAGTCCCCTACGAGAGCCAGATGTCTTGTTTCGGGCGCAGACTGAACATGCCTCCACGTACTCCCGAACCTCCGGTTCTATGGATGGCCACCAAAATCGCTGAGAGATGACGGACATCGTTCTCCGAACTCCCGGGTGGCATGACAGCAGGGAGGTGTGAGCCCAATGGATCACCTGTGAACGCAGTCCAATCGGGACAAACAAGCGATTATCTGGACAACCACTAACTAGGTGGTGGGTTCTCACCATTAGCCTGCTTCACCTCATCTTCTATTTGCATGTAACCAATCCAACCACACGGGACAGTGGAAGGATATTTTCTGGTTCCTTGGCAACAGGCTCGGGGTCGAAGCGTCGAGACAGGATGTCTGGTTTGATGTTTTGGGACCCCGGCCTGTAAGAGATAGAAAAAAAGAAGCGGTTAAAGAAGAGTGACCACCTGGCCTGGCGACAATTAAGTCTTTTAGCCTTTTTTATGTATTCTAAATTTTTATGGTCTGTCCAGACAATGAACGGAAGACTGTCCCCCTCGAGCCAGTGTTTACACTCCTCAAGGGCCAGTTTGACTGTCTCAACTCACGGTTACCGACGTCGTAGTTCCTCTCTGCTTTAGACATGCGTTTAGACAGGAAGGCGCAGGGATGCATCTTGCCATCCTTCTCAGAGCGTTGGGACAAAACGGTTCCGACTCCTTCATTAGAGGCATCCACCTCTACCACAAACTGGCGTTGCGGGTCTGGCATGGTGAGGATAGGAGCTGACGTGAAGCGTTGTTTAAGGCTTTGGAAAGTTGTTTCAGCTTCTGGTGTCCATCTGAATTGTACTTGCTTAGAAGTGAGAACATGGAGAGGAGCCGCTGTGGAACTAAAACCTCTAATAAATCTTCTATAAAAGTTGGCAAACCCTAAGAACTGCTGGACCTTTTTGCGATTATCAGGAGTGGGCCAGTCAGTAACAGCACTAATCTTCGCTGGGTCCATCTGAACCTTTCCTGGAGCTACTATGAAACCCAAAAAGGAAATGGTGTTGGCATGAAATTCACTCCTTTGTGCTTTAACATATAAGTGGTTTTCCAATAATCTTTTAAGAACCTGAGTCACATGTACCTTGTGTGTTTCAATGGCAGGTGAGTAAATTAATATGTCATCAAGATATACAAACACAAAATGATCTAGAAAGTCTCTGAGTACATCATTAATCATAGTTTGGAACACTGCGGGTGTATTGGTGAGTCCAAATGGCATAACTAGATATTCACAATGTCCTGTGGGAGTGTTAAATCAGTCTTCCACACTACCCCTTCCCTTATGCGGATCAGGTGGTAGGCATTGCGAAAGTCAAGTTTTGTAAATATGTTTGCTTGTTGTAGTTGATCAAAAACTGATGTGATGAGAGGAAGAGGGTACCGGTTCTTTATGGTGATATCGTTGAGTGGACTGTAATCGATGCAGGGCCTCAGGGATCCATCCTTTTTTCCCAAAAAGGAAAAGCCGGCTGCCGCTGGCGATGAGGAGGGGCGGATCAGCCCCACTTTTAATGAGGCTGTGAGATATTCGTTCATGGCCGACTTCTCAGGGCTAGACACTGAATAAAGGCGCCCTTTATGGCGCAGTCGTAGGGTCGATGTGGAGGAAGAGACGTGGCTTTGGTCGTGTTAAAGACTTCGGGAAGATGGTGGTAGCATGGGGGCACAGAGTTCAGGTCCGGGTATTCTGATTCTGTGGTGGGGTTTGCAGAGAATAGGTTGAGTTGGGCTTCACTTTTTTTTTGTGTAGAGTTGATTAAACAGTCATTAATACAGTCCTGTCCACATGCCTTGATTTCACCTGTTCTCCAATTAATATGTGGATTGTGTTGATATAACCATGGTAGTCCCAAAATTAAAGAGTGTGATGAGGTTTTGAATAGATATAAGCGCATAGTTTCTTTGTGGTCCTTTATGCGTAAGTGAATGGGTTCGGTGGTGTGTGTTATGGTAAAAAGTTCCTTCCCGTCCAGGGCTCTAGCTCTGATGGGTCGAACTAATGGTTCAGACTTAATTTCTAATCTAGCTGCCAACGACCAGTCCATCAAACTTTCATCAGCCCCTGAGTCAATGAGTGCCCCAATGTCTGTTATGGTGTGATGTTTTACCTGAATCTGGGTGAGGGTGCGTGTAATGGGAGCCGAAACGGCTTGTTGACTCACTTCAGTGGTTCTTTTTGCTGGACAGGTGGCGACGAGATGGCCCGGCTTCCCGCAGTAGAAACATGCTTCTTCCAGCTGTCGCTTCTGACGCTCTTCCTGCGTGAGCCGTGCTCTTCCCAGCTGCATGGGTACTTCATTTTCTGTTTGGAAATTTGGACAAATCTGTTCGGGAACAGTGGGGTAGAAATTTTGTCCTTGACGGGTTTGGGAAAATGCCGCGCCTCCTGTTGTTGTGGTCCTTCCACTCCGATGACGCTTAAGTTGTTGGACCCGGTTCTCGGTGCGGATGGCGAGCACAATAAGTTCGTCCAGTCCAGCCGGTAAGTCTAGAGGAATAAGAAGGTCTTGAATCGGTACGGACAGCCCTTTCAAAAATGTATCATAAAGCGCGGCGTCATTCCATCCACTCTCCGCCGACAGCGTGCAAAATCGGATGGCATAATCACAAACAGTGTCTTGGCCTTGCCTCAGTCTGCTCAGCTCCTGTGCCTTTTCTCGATGGTCGGAAACAGGGTCGAATGTCATGCGAAGTGCCTTCTGGAATTCGGTGAGAGAGGTGCAAACAACGGAGCTTCGTCCCCAATCGGCGGAAGCCCAAGCTTTGGCTCTTCCCGTCAAGTGGGAGATCATGAAGAAGATCTTGGCTCGCTCCGTGGGAAAAGCGTGGGGGTTAAATTCAAAGTGAATTGAGCAGTCAATGATGACGGTTTTACAAAGTCCCGTTTCACTTGAATAGGATGTTGGTGGTGCCAGTTTACTTCCGGCTCCAGCAAACGACGTATGCCGTGGCTGAACAGGTACGGGAGCCGGCATGGTTTGTGGTGGGAGAAGCTGAGTCATCCCCTGCAGTCTAGTGGTTAGGCGGGCCATATGCTCGGCCATGGCCGTCTGGAATTCCTCTTGGCGGTAGAGGCGGTTTTCTTGATCTTGGATAGCAGCTGAAATCTGTCCTGTCTCTGCTGGGTCCATACTGGCCAGATCGTAATGTTACGACTTGGACATAAAGAGAGGACCCAGATGCAGAGAGGACGTTTCCAAAAATGACAGCTTTTATTTTGAAATAATTTCATTACCTCCGGTGAAAAAAGTATCTCACAAAAATATATACAACGTATGGAAAATAATTCCGAGTATAAACACGTAACGCAAAAATCACTCCCAAAAAGAAGGAGGAATACTATTTTTAAGAAAAACTAACAAAAATGGAATAAACCAAAAAATCACTCAATCAATGAAGCAATCAAACAAAATTTGGAACAACAAAAAACTCACCGATTAGGTCGACGAAAGAAAAATAAAGACGCTCGAAGGAGGAAAAAGTAAACTCAAAATTACAGCAAAAAAAAACTTCTATGATCAAAAAAAAAAGGAGAACCAGAAAAACAGGAGCACGGCAAGGAGGGAATCAAGGACATGGACGCTAGAAGGCACGATAAACAAGACGATCTGGCAAAGGACAAACGGAGAACTGAGCTTAAATAGGACGTGGGAGTGATAGGGAACAGGTGGAAACAATCAGGAATCAAGGATGACGTCAGACTGATGACACAAGAGGAAGGACCTGTGATCTGAAACAAGAGGGTAGCTTTTCAAAAAAAAAACCACATAAATCACAAGACAGAAAAACAAACAAGACTTCCCTCACCGCGGTGTGACAAAAATAGTAAATACAAAAATAATCTTTGTCTCAATAAAAAAAAGAAAAAAAAAAGGTTCAAGATGTTTATCATAATTCTTGTTCTGTGAACACTTGTAATTTGAACAGTGAAGTGAAGTGAATTATATTTATATAGCGCTTTTCTCTAGTGACTCAAAGCGCTTCGCATAGTGAAACCCAATATCTAAGTTACATTTAAACCAGTGTGGGTGGCACTGGGAGCAGGTGGGTAAAGTGTCTTGCCCAAGGACACAACGGCAGTGACCAGGATGGCGGAAGCGGGACTCGAACCTGCAACCCTTAAGTTGCTGGCACGGCCGATCTACTGACCGAGCTATGCCGCCCACAGTCTCTTAAACTGTATCATATTGGTGCTTTGTTTGATTTATTTGGTTAATACATCCCATAATTTAATTCCACGTACAGATATGCTAAAGGTTTTAAGTTTTTTACGAGCATACACATGTTTTAAATTAGATTTTCCTCTAAAGTTATATTTCTCCTTTTTTTGAGAAGAATTGTTATACATTCTTGGGTAGCAGGTTATAGATTGCTTTATACATAATTGTAGCTTTTAGCAAATGCACTAAATCTTTGAATTTCAATAATTGTGATTTGATAAATAAAGGGTTTGTATGTTCTCTATATCCAACATTAAGTATTATTCTAATTGATCTTTTTTTTGAATGAAGCGTACATTTGTACTTGTTGTTTTCCCCATATTTCTTTTCTTCATTATCATTATTATTATTATTTAAGAAATGTTTTTTTTTTTTGTAGACACCATGTCTTGATACTACTTCTCTACTTTCTTAAGCCTGTTCTCTTCCTTGCACTGCTCGGCTTTGTGTTGGCAGCGTGAGCTTGAGTGGGATCAGTGTTTCACTTGATAGAAATGATATATGAAACCTTTTTTTCCATCTCGTATGCGGATGGAGACCTGGATGAGACATTTATAAAGGCAAGGAGTTGCCAGGTAATAATGCAATGCTCATGTGTTCTACATAAGTGTTACTTGTGTCCGACCACTTATTTTGTTTTGTCCAGCACACGCTTTAATTGTTAAGGCCAGAAGTCGGTTGTCTTTGAGTTATGACAGCTGTATTAAAATGTCACAGACTTGGATGTCAAACACGTAACACCTTTTATATTCTGCAGGCTCCCTTTTATGAGGCCACCAAACTCCGACGGGTTTCTCCATGTCATCGTGAGTAGCAAGTACTCTTGATCATTCAGTAGGAAAAGGATTCATACGGCCCAATTCCTGGATGGATCTCGCATGAGAGGAAGTTGGGGGGTTATTACTTGTATAATGCTGTCTGCTGAAAATGATGCAAACCGCCACTCTACATTGCAACTGATGCTGTGGTCAAAGTTGGAGTTGCCACAAGGCAAATTTTTAAATATTTAACACTACTGCTGTCTGGCGGCTAAAATGGATAGTGCACCCCAACAATTTGTCATGTTTCATGTGTCAGGTAAACCGCGACGAATGGGGCCATATGAATCTCCTTTTTACTATAGTTATATGGTCAGCTATGCATTGCATATGTTAATTATCTTTATTTCATTTTAAAAAATGACGACGTAAAGAGGGCAAAATGCAGCTAAAAGGCAGGTACAGCATTTACCCTAATATTTTTTTCCAAGATTGTTCAAGTGGCAAATACAGATATCATACATCTACAAAGGTATCTATTCACACATGCAAAATAATTACTAAACAAACTTCAAAAATAGAAGTGGAACGTATGCCAATGCAGATAATTAGCAAGATATTTTCAGCATATTAATCATAGTCTCAAAAAGAGTAAAACAACTCAATGTGAATGTCTAAGGTGTACTTTTGAAACAAGTGTGTACTTCCCCAAATTAAATGCTGACTCCTAATCTTTTAGTAAGATCATGTTCTCCGTTTTCAAATATACTGTGGCGGGCACTAGGACCATGCTCACACTCAGCATAATGGGTGTGGTTTGTGTCTTCTGGGACACACTTTATAAGTGCATATTGTGTCGTGTTGTACCATTCTCATGTTGGCAGTCTGCAATAAAGACCTGAAAGAAACCATGTTGCGTTTCTTGCATTTGCCACATTGGTGACCCTGACGATATTTCGCACAGAAGAGGAATTTGTGTCTTCATCGGCCATGTCGCCCCAACTCCAGCAACCTGCATTTCCCGCCGGAACAAAGCTTCCGGAGTTCTGGCAGAGCAACCCGGCATCATGGTTCCAGCACGTCGAGTCTCTTTTCAACCTGCGAGGGATCGCCGGCGACGACTCCCGGTATCACTTGGCTGTGACAGCCCTCGACCAGGCGACCAATCACCGCGCTATGGAGCTGTTGCGAAACCCTCCACAGAGCGGAAAGTACGCCGCCCTCAAAAATCTTCTGCTTCATAGACTTACTCTGACTGACGCTGAGAGGGCTGATAGACTTCTTTCCCTGCCGGGTTTGGGCGACAGCACCGCCATGGATTTAATAGACAGTGTTGTGTAACTATCAAAAAGTAATTAGTTTCTGAGAGTGGAAAACAGGATGCAACATGAAGTATTTATTGCTGTTTTGAGGGTGATTTATTGTCCCTTTGAGTAAGAATACAATACATTACATTCAGATGGTTAGTGGCTCCTTCGCAGTCCTTTTGCAGTCATTTTGTGATCCTTTTGCGTTCCCTTTGCGCTCCTTTTGCTGTTCATTTTGCGCTCCATTTGCGGTCAACAGAAGTAACGGCACCTAGGTTCAAACTCTCTCCAAACAAGCCAAACAATTCCCCCAGACAAGTGCAGGTGATATTCATTCAGCAATCATTCAGCCCCACTAACACTCCTCCCACACACACACACACACACACACACACACACTCTGCCCACACACATGTAGCCACACCCACTGTCCCAGGTGACAAGTGAGAGACAAATCCCTGCCTCTACAAACAGTATGCTGTCGCTGCTGGGCTCCGAGGAGGCCAGGTTCATTTTCCAGCATCTTTTCTTGCGGCAGCTTCTACCTGCGGCCCGTGCGGCGCTAGCTTACTCAATTTCTCTGGCCTCCCGCGATTACCGGGGCTTGGCTGAAGAAACTGACCGGGTGCTTCTGGCTTTCAGACGGTTTGCCGTGCAGAGTGTAGAAGCGCCTCCGCCGCAGACGATGGAGAACGTGGACCCAGCGGTAGTGGCAAGAGTCACTACCCGGAAAAGGCGCGAAGCCGGCCAGTTTTGGCGCCAAAGCTTGACGGTGTGTCCCTCCATGCTCCTTCACGGCCCCGAGAAACTCCAAAGCCGGAGTTCAGTAGCGGCTGTGGGCGCCGGCGAAGCAAGCGAGCTGCTTTTAATCGCTGACTCGTCGTCAAGGAGACGTTTCCTGGTGGACTTCAGTTCGCAAGTCAGCCTGCTACCTGCCACGGACGCGGACAAGGCGACAGGTGGCTGCGGGCCGCTGCTGAGTGCCGCCAACGGCTCGTCGAACGACACTTAAGGCGACAGGTTGGGACTGTGTGCTTCCATGGACGTAATTTCCAGTGGGATTTTGTCATCGCCGCCATCGTGTTCCCCATTATTGGCGCAGATTTTCTGTGTGCTAATGGACTGCTTGTTGATGTTGCTAACCGCCGATCGATTGATGCTGTGTTTTTTTCAACTTTTACATGTAAGGCAGGGGGACTTGGACCGTTAACACACGCTAATTATTTGGTATGTAGTGACGTTTTTCAGCGTTTGCTGGCGGATTTTCCGTCATTAACCACTCCCGCTTTTTCCACTGTGGACACTAAACACGGCGTTGAACATTTCATTCCCAGGGTGGGCCCGCCGGTTTCTAAGCGCGCGCGCCGTCTTGACGCGGCTAAGTCGACCATTGCTAAAGAGGAGTTAGCTACTATGGAGCGTTTAGGCATGGGTAGGCGTTCTAATAGCCCGTGGGCTTCGCCCTTGCAAATGGTGTCTAGGTCTGGCGGTTCCTTGCGCCCTTGTGGGGTTTTCGCCACCTTAATAACATCACAACACACGACCGCTACCCTATTCCGCACTTTCAGGACTTTACGGCGCGCCTGGCTGGCGCTGCCATTTTTTCGAAGGTAGATCTAGTTCGCGGTTATCACCAAGTCCCGGTGCGCGCCGAGAACGTGCCCAAAAACGCAGTAATAACCCCGTGTGGGCTTTTTGAGTTCCTGCGTATGCCTTTTGGCCTGAAGGGGGCAGCACAAATCTTTCAGAGATTAATAGACTCAGTTTTGCGCGGGCTCAATTTTGGGTTTGTTTATCTTGACGACATTTTGGTGGCGAGTCCTTCAGCTGAGCACCAGTCACACCTAACACGGGTGTTCAAACGTCTTGACGAACACGGTCTGATCGTAAATCCTTCTAAATATCAGTTTGGGCTGTCGGAGATTGATTTCTTAGGTCACCGTATTTCGTTGCAGGGTGCGATTCCTTTGCCTTCGAAAGTGCAGGCGGTGGCATATTTTCCTCGTCCCTCCACTGTCAAAGCTCTACAGGAGTTTTTGGGCATGATTAATTTTTATAATTGGTTAGTTCCACGTGCTGCCCACTTCTTGCAGCCTCTTTATGGTGCCCTACGTAACAAAAAGGCTAGTGATTCCCTCGAATGGACTCTTCAGCAGGCCCAAGCTTTTCAGAGGGCTAAATCCGCGCTCGCAGGGGCTGCTTTTCTCGCCCACCCTGTTTCCGCGGCGCCCGTGGCTTTGACAACGGATGCGTCTGATGTCGCCGTGGGTGCTGTGGTTGAACAGCGCGTGGCGAATGTGTGGCAGCCCCTTGCGTTCTTCAGTCGTAAACTGCGAGATAACGAGCAGAAGTACAGTGTATTTGACCGAGAGTTGTTGGCACTGTATCTTGCAACACGCCATTTTCGTTTTCTGTTGGAAGGTCAATCCTTCACAGCTTTTGTTGATCACAAACCCCTGACGTTTGCCATGTCAAAGGTCACGGAGCCTTGCTCAGCCCGTCAGCAGCGTCACTTGTCGTCCATCTCTGAGTTTACTAAGGACATTCAGCATGTGGCCAGTAAGGCCAACCCTGTGGCTGACTGTCTCTTACGCGTACTCGTGTGCCCTGTGTAGCTCGGTTTAGATTTTTCGTGAATTGCCGCTGACCAGCCCGACGACCCCGGCATCCGCGCACTCAAAGCTGAGGGTACGGCGCTCGTGCTCAAGGAGGTAGTGGTTCAGGATGGTGGTCCCGCCCTCCTCTGTGATGTGTCCACTGGCCGCCCTCGGCCTGTTGTCCCGGTAGACTGGCGCCGCCAGGTTTTTGACGCAATACGCTCCCTGTCGCACCCTGGCGTTCGGGCTTCCGTCAAGTTGGTTGGTGCCAAGTTTGTTTGGGCTTGCCTTAGTGTAGCCGGGGCGGGTCTGCCGCGTCCCAACTACGCTGTTAGTGTGTAGTACTCTGCGTTCGTTCAATGACATGGGACACGGGGCTGGTTCAACTTCTCACATTCACTTTATTCCTGTATGACAGTGACATGAGACACAATATGAGTGCTATGGTCATCTCCTCTCCACATAACTCCTCTCGCAGTGAGGAACGGTGCAGACTGCCTACTCACTACTACATTTATCATACAGTAAAGTAAAGAAACATTTTTAACATGGCGGCCAAAAACACACATACCTGTATGACAGTGACATGAGACACTATATGAGTGCAATGGTCATCTCCTCTCCACATAACTCCTAACACACAAAAACATATAAAACACATTGAGCATGTAAACTACAAAATGGAGGACCCCCCCCCCCACACACACACACACGCACGCACGCACGCGCTCGCTCATTCATTCACGCACATACAGGTAAATGTCTCGGCAAAACAAACTTTCCTTCTCTCCCTCAAAATGGCTCTTTAAAACACGCCACTACACAAAGACCTCCATAACACATCTCTAAACATTTGCACACCAACATTCTTCCGTTAATTTTGCATTTAAACTCAAGAAATATGATTTGTTATTCCCATAGCAAAACAATATACCTCTCGCAGTGAGGAACGGCGCAGACTGGCGGGAACGGCAGCTACGCAACGTCATATCCTCAAACTTTCAAAATAAAAGCTCAGATTTGTAAGAATAAAGGAAATACAAAAATAAATCCACAAAAACTTGAATTATATTACTGATAATCCATATTTAAAATAAAAAGAAACTAAAACACATCATGTGATGGATTTTGGTGAAATTAATAACAATAATATAAAATAAAATAAAAAATACCAAAATATGCTGTTTCCTTTTTCTATCAGTTACATTAGGAAGGATGTTAGGCAGTGGGCAGCCGCATGCGTGACATGTGAGCGCCCAAAAGTCCACCGGCACACTAACGCGGCCCTCGAACCATTTCCGACTCAAGGTCAGACGGTTTGACCAAGTGCATGTAGATTTAGTTGGCCCCCTACCTCCGTCGCAGGGTTGTACACACTTGCTAACAATGGTAGATCGTACCACCAGATGGCCAGAAGCGGCTCCTCTTTCCTCCACTGCCTCTGTAGACGTTGCCGGTGCGTTTCTGTCAGCCTTGTTTGCGCGTTTTGGCACGCCATCCGATATCACCTTGGACAGGGGATCCCAGTTTGTGTCGGAGCTTTGGTCAGGGTTGGCGCAGTCCCTGAGTGTGCAGGTGCACCATACTACAGCCTACCATTCCCAAGCTAACGGCTTATGTGAACGTTTGACTGGTCGCTTAAGGCGGCTCTGCGTGCGGCGCTCGTGGATAGCAATTGGGTTGACCGTTTGCCTTGGGTTATGCTCGGGTTGCGCTCGGCCCTAAAGAGGATCTCGCTGCGGCCCCCGCTGAATTGGTGTTCGGTCAACCACTCCGCGTACCAGGAGAATTTTTACCTGAGGGTTGTGCTCCGCGATCGTTTCCCTTTTGGCCGAGGGGGTCCATGACTCCTGGCCTGGTCCACCACTGTTTCCCTAAGTCGTTTGTCCCATCGGAGCTTAAAAATGCCCTTTTTGTCTTTGTACGTCACGACGCCCACCGTTCGCCCCTCCAACCCCATTACGATGGCCAATTTAGGGTTCTGGAACGCGGTCCTAAAGACTTTGTGCTGGATATGGGCGGGCGTAGGGAATGCGTTTCTTTAGACAGGCTTAAACCGTCGCATTGTGTTGCAGGTGGAGAAGTACTGCCGGGCCAAGTTCCCCGCAGAGGTCGCCCTCCAAAATCTATTAGTGTTGAATGTCGTTCGCTTCCACCGGGCCCTGATATTGGTTCTTCCCCACAAGGTACACCCGCTCCCCTGCGGGATGGACATTATACCCGTTACGGCAGGCGAGTGAGGCCCCCTGAAAAATTTCCCCATAACTTGCTGTCTGGGTGTTCGGGGGGGGTGTGGGGGAGCACTAGGACCATGCTCACACTCAGCAGAATGGGTGTGGTTTGTGTCTTTTGGGACACACTTTAAAAGTGCATATTGTGTTGTACCATTCTCATGTTGGCAGTTTGCAATAAAGACCTGACAGAAACAACGTTGCATTTCTTGCATTTGCCACAATACTGTATTTATTCTCAGCATGATTAACTTGGATAAATATAGGACAAAATAAAATACATTGTATGAACTTGGAAAATAAAAAAATACTTCCGACTAAAGAGGTAAAAACTTGTGAAGATACAACTACCGTATTTTCCGGATTATAAGTCGCTCCGGAGTATACGTCACACCGGCCGAAAATGCATAATAAAGAAGGAAAAAAATATATACGTCGCACTGGAGTATAAGTCGCATTTTTGTGGGAAATGTATTTGCTAAAATCCAAGACCAAGAATAGACATTTGAAAGGCAATTTAAAATAAATAAAGAATAGTGAACAACAGGCTGAATAAGTGTATGTTATATGATCCATAAATAACCAACTGAGAAGGTGCCTGGTATGTTCCATCCATCCATCCATTTTCTACCGCTTATTCCCTTTCGGGGGGGCTGGCGCCTATCTCAGCTACAATCGGGCGGAAGGCAGGGTACACCCTGGACAAGTCGCCAACATAACATATTATGGTAAGAGTCATTTAAATAACTATAACATATAGAACATGCTCTACGTTTACCAAACAATCTGTCACTCCTAATCGATAAATCCAATGAAATCGTCTTCTTCGATGTCGCTTCTAAACAACTCTGCCAACTCCAAAGGTATGCGCCGCTTCCTCTTGTCGTTTTCTGCTGCATATTTCACTACGTCCAGCTTGTAATCTGCAGTACATGATCTCATTTTCTGTGCCATTTTTGTTCAGCCCTTCTCAGTTTTTATAAGTTACCGCAAACAATGAAATGATCCATTTTAATAGCTATGGCAGTAGCATATAGCAGTTAGCATTCCATGACCCACAATGCACTTCTGCCATGACCCTCCCCTGCCGAATTCTTTTTGGTTGACGTGTATGTGACGATTGCTGACATTTTCTTTATCTCTTCCGCGAATGGGATAAATAATATTATTTGATATTTTACGGTAATGTGTTAATAATTTCACACATATGTTGCTCCAAAGTATATGTTGCACCCCCGGCAAAACTATGAAAAAAACTCAGACTTATAGTCCGAAAAATACGGTACTTCATCTACATGGTGACCTACAGTACGTGAAGCTCCCCCCCTTGTCATTTCAAATATTAAAAGGCTACTGCCTTTAGTTTGAGCTGGTTTGTGCTGTTTTGTGGGGATCTAATCTGATCAAGGCAGTAAATCAATCATTTCTGTCAGAATATAATTTTAATACCAGGAATGGTGTTCTATCCATTATCACTTACATACAAAAATAATCAATGGTTGATTGGCCCAATAAAAAAACTTGCTAATTTTCAGAAGTAGGCCACTGTCATGACCGCAGTATTTTTTTTTGGCATGCTTGAAATAAGAAAATGTGTCTCTTTTTGAAGAAATATGGGCTTGTTTTAAATTTGACTGTTTTTGCAGGCCACGCATGGATACTGGACACAGCAGGTGATGTTTCCTATATTGTTGTTATTTTTTGTAAAGGTATTAGATATCAATTATGGATATAAAAAAGCAAGTTAATAACAATTAATTTGCAGTGCATTAGCTTTTTATTTAAGTGACAAGCGAACAACACTTTAGGTCGAACTAACAAGAGGAAACCTTTTCTGCTTTCATTTTCATGATTCAATACATTTTCAATAAAAGTACAATAACCAACATTTTAACGGTGTATTCAACCACTACTTCAGATTTTGTTCTTCAACATAGAAATACTGTAATATTTATACAAGAAATTAAATAAAACCAACATTTCTTTGGGTTGAATTAACAGTATGATAGAGCAGGTCTCCATTTTTCATCAATATGAGAAATAGTTTGACACAAAATAAGGTGAGATTTATTTTATTAATGTGATTGGCAATATTTCAGTGTGGTTCCGGTCTTTACGCTATCTTGTTGATGTGTCATTAAATACAATCATAATGTGAGAACTTAACACTTACAGAAATTCTAAGAGTTGAAGCAATTATTTGACCCTTTGATGAGTTACTGTATGACCAGCTACATATTAAGCTCCTGTAGTGTTATTATCAAATATAAAGGCTCCATAAACTGTAACATAACTACAAAATAGGAATGATTACTTTAAAGTTTTTTTTTTTCTTTGTAAAAATAATGTATACTAATAACCTCATTGCTGTAATCAACTGCATATAAAACTAATTGTAAAATCAACAAAGTTGACCAGAGTGCTTTACAAAGCAGTAAAAGAGTAAAAAAAAAAGTAGGTCACTGTATCATGTTTACAAAGACAAGATTTATCTCTGAGCAGGATATGAATAAATGTAGAAAAAAAAATGTTGCTTTTTAATTCTTGTGTTGAAGCTTTTTTAAACTTCATTTAGACGCCCTCGGTCCTCCTATTTTCTTCTACAGTGCTTTACCTGCATGCCCGAGTCCAGTAAAACTGCTCCCCGGTAAACTTGTTGTAAGCCCCGCCGACAGACACCCGCCCCTCACCCTAAAACACTGCTTTTAAATTGTAAAAAAAAAAAAAAAAGAAGAGAATGTGAAAAAAAAGTTAATAATTTAAACCTTTAAAACAAACACACAAAAAAAAGTGGAAATTGGTATCAGAAACATGCAATGATTAAAAAAATATCCAGCAAAAATATTGTATCTTTTCAATGTTTGTATTCATTTGTTGCCAAAACTTGTTTCGATGCAAATACAACTTTTTGTATTTGACCTACTCAGTGGCCTAGTGGTTAGAGTCTCTGCCCTAAGATCGGTAGGTTGGGAATACCAAAGACTATAAATATATGACCCATTACCTCCATGCTTGGCACTCAGCATCAAGGGTTGGAATTGGGGGTTAAATTACCACAAATGTTTCCCGGGCGTGGCACCACCGCTGCCCACTGCTCCCCTCACCAAATTTCGCCACACCTAGTGTGGGTGTGACAATCATTGGTACTTTAACTTTAACTTCACTCTTTCTCCAATATCAAATGTATTTTACAAAACCAAATCTTACCTGGCAGTGTTCTGGCTCCATGTCTGACTCCTTAAGCAAAGTAACAAAGTAAAAAAAAAAACAAGACCGTGCCGCTGGAGAAAGGGGGAGCGGAAGACTTACTTATCACAACGAGAGAAAAAACAAACACAAGATGTTGTATGAAGCGAACAATGGATCAGTGCCTGGTAAAAGGTGAGACTGGTATAAATAGGGAGCATGTTTAGTTTGAAAAGAGGTGGGAAAACAAACCACCAACTGGTGCTTACGTCACAGCAGGACAACACATACACACAGGAATGAGAAACCAAAATAGGAGCCGGATAACTCCTTAAATGAATAATTATTAGCCTAAGCCCCGTGTCATCCACCCTAGCCCATTATTTCAGGTTTCTTGGATAATTTTTTACAAGGGTAAGTACGCCACCTTTTGGTCAATGGAAAACATTATCTCTGTGTGGACTCATCGTAGAGTAAGTGACGTCAGAAAGACTGTGCCCCACACAGGACGTGATATCGGAAAGAACGCGCCACAGCCAGTTTCAAAACAACCCGTTTCGTAACCTGTAGGTAACCACTAGAAAGATGGAGGCTAATCCTCCAGACATGCCCGTGTTTCTCATTCTACATGCACGGACGCTTGTGGAACTCACACATGATTACCTTAAGAGAAAGAAACATGCAATTGCAGCTATTTTGGATACAACACATTTCAGACAGCAACATTGTTGGATAAGGCCTCGAAGAACGTCAGTCTGGTGGGATATGTTTGTCAACGAGTGTGTTTTGCCAGAGGAATGGCAAGATAACTTTTGAATGTCCAGGTCAGCTGTGATTTTACTTAACCAAAAACTTTGTCCATTTGTTTAGGGAAAGACAACGAGAATGTGGACTCCCGTGTATGTGAAAAAAAAGGTAGTGTGTACTTTGTATGACTTGGCCGACAAGGGAAGACTTTGGAAAACAGCGAATGCATTTGAACTGGCAAGGTAGAATGTATCAGTTATTGTCCGTGATGTATGTCGAGCAATTACTCAACATGTAGGTCCAGAATATATAAAGTACCCAAAAATGGAATCTGAAGTTGAATATCTGCCAAGTTTCTATCAGGCCCATGGTATGCCTAAGTGTTTGGGTGCAATTAACTGCACGCATACATAGGTCAAGAAGATACTGTGTAATTCGATGGATTTCATCAACAGAAAGGGCAGGTACTCTTACAACGTACAGGCAGTGTGTGACTACAAGTATTGCTTAATGGTTTTGACTGTGAAATGGCAAAGCATCGTGCATGATGCCCACATATTCGCTAACTCCGCCATTATCGTGCAGCTGAAAGATAGAACCATCCCCTTGTGTCCCAAACAACTACTGGAAGGCGAAGATCCGGTCCTTGTTTATCTTTTGGGTGACCCAGCTTATCCCCTGATGCCATATCTCATTAAGGAATACCCCAACCGTGTAGTCAACCCACAACAATACTTTGGGTATTCTCTTTGCAAGGCCCGCATGGTTATTGGTTCACTGCGCCGCCCCATGGACATTAACAAGAATGACCTACCATTTGTTGTGTATGCTTGTTTTGTTCTCCATAACTTATGTGAAGCCACGAAAGAGCTGCTAAACGAACAGTCAGTGGTTGCGGCCGTCAAGCCCGACTGCCACTGACAGGATTGCAAGAAAGGACAATAAAGGTGAAGGCAAAAGAGTGGGCAGTGTCCTGACCAGATATCTTGATCCCTAGATTGATTGTTGGAAAATGTTATTGATCACATTGTTTACTTCCACACTTCCATTAAAGATTTGATTCATTTATGGTGGTGAGGTACTACAAAAGGGCTAGTCTAACAGCTGCTGTTGGTGAGGCAATCAAGGTTTACTGTGAAAAGATGTTAAGTCATTGTAATAGTGATGGAATTAATTGTTTGTTTATAAAGCTGTGAAATAGCTGATACAATGTCTGTACAAAACAATTCATTTTCTACTGCCCACACAGCACACTGTATTCCAGTAAATTGAAGTACCACAAGACTGGATATTGTTCAGTTAAGTAAAATTGTATTCTAGAACTCGCACACAAAGCAACACGGCAAACAAATGTAAAAGATACACACAGCACAGCAAGACATTTAAATACAGTAAAGTGCAGGTCTTGACATGGAAGAGAAGTGCACAGCAAAATATTTATAAAATAAATGATTTACACAACTGCACAGTGCAGCTCTTCACAGGGAAGTAAAGTCCTCAAATGGAGAGCTCGGAGCATATGGTTAACGTTTATATGGCCTCCTCGGTGAGTAGATAGGCCTGCCGTGTTGAGGTGAAGTCAATGGTGAAGGAGGGTGTCTTGGGTCATGTTCATTGTTAAGGGTATATTTTGATGACTGTGTACATTGGGGTGTGTGAAGTTAGGTAGTTGTCTAGGCTGTGAGACTCATTCGGCGGTAGCCTAGGCTGTGTGATGTGCTTCACCAACAGTTCTATGTTTGAGGTTATACGGTCCATACTTTGCAAAAAGTACTGGTCTGTCTCTTCCTATTGTTGGTAGAACTGCTTTTTGAGCTCAAGGTCTTCTTGAGCTATGGACGAGGAAGTTAACTTCTTCTGAAGTCTCTGGATTCTGTAATCGCCGCTTACGACTTTGTGCAGACGATGAACTCTCTTCGGTCAAGCTGCCGGACGGCGATGGCTCGCCTGAGGATAATTTCGAGGCGTGTGGTGCTCTCTCGAGGTCGTTGGTGTTGACATCCTCGACTATGGCAATGATGGTCGGGCATCCTCCCCAAATCGATTCAAATTTGTCGAAGTAGATTAACACCGCACGCCCGTGTCCACTTATGCACCTTGATTCGACTGCTTGCCTGTATTGAACACATACTGTATGTCCTTCAGTTTTGTTGTAAGCTTCGATTGATGGTGGCAATAAACCGAGAATAGCCTACAGTCAACAATCAACACCATATCTTCTCCCTCAAAACAAGAGTGCTCCACATTCTGCAAACATAATGGGGTTAAATTAAGCCAGAATAACCTTGATACAAAAACATACCTTTAATTATTTCCTCCTTTTGGTAGGGAAAATCATTGGTGCTTGAGCTGGCCTCCACTGGCAAGGAGTAACACTCGGTAAAACGTGACAGAATGTCCCTATACTTCGATGGCGAGGACTCTCAGTCAATGTTTTTCGCCGCCATCGAGGTTTTGTAATTGAGTGTTACTTTCAGTAACAACTCGACCCCGTCGTCAGTCCAGACCAAGAAATTCCTCTTCTTGATTACACTCACAGCCGTTTTTGGTATCTTCGCATAAGTCGCAGATAAGAAATCGAAATGAACATCTATCTTGCATCTCTTCAATATTTATATGCCAGTTAAGGATAGACTTCCAGTTCAGAGGTGACTATGACATAATATATGCGCGTCTGCCATTTTCCGTAAGGGGGTCCTAAACCAAAGTTTAAAGGATGGCATTGTGTGTGTGTGGACAGGGATAAGGTTAGGTGGCTTATCCACTTTATAACCTTAGCCATACTAGCGTAGAGGCAAACTTAGAATGATTTAGAAGCAGACTGGATTACCCACAGTATGTACATTGCTAGCCACTTTGAAAGAGCCGATTATTACAAATTAGAATGCAAAAAACCCCCCAAAAAACACATTTGGATTGTGAATGATAGGCAAAATTCCATAAAAAAGTGCAGTTCCCCTACTCAGTGTGTACCTCATTGACGTGATAGCTACCTGTACGGGGACAGCGTGGCGCGGTTGGAAGAGTGGCCGTGCCTGCAACCTGAGGGTTCCTGGTTTGATCCCCAGCTTCTACCAACCTGGTCATGTCCATTGTGTCCTTGAGCAAGACTCTTCACCCTTGCTCGTGATGGGTCGTGGTTAGGGCCTTGCATGGCAGATCCTGCCATCAGTGTGTGACTGTGTGTGTGAAAGGGTGAATGTGGATTTAGTGTCAAAGCACTTTGAGTACTTTGAAGGTTGAAAAGCGCTATACAAGTATAACCCATAACCGTTGTAGCTCTCCTGTTGAACAAAAAAGATCTCCAAACTTCCCCAATTGTTCCTTCAAAGGCCTACTGAAACCCACTACTACCAACCACGCAGTCTGATAGTTTGTATATCTGTCACGATCCGCTATGCGGATCGTTTATTGTTTTGCCGCTTATATGTTTAGTTCTGGACTCTGGCGATTCCTTGTGTTTGAGCACTTCCCCGTTTGTTTAGTCACCGTAGCAATGTAGTGTGCTCCTCCTCATGGGCTCCTGTCACACCTGTTTTTGATTATTATTTGTGTATTTAAGCCCACCTGATTCCTCAGTTTGTCCCCGGCTCATTACTTGCTTTTCGCAACACGTCACGTTTTTGTATCCTGTGTCCTCGATTATTTTGTGCTAAGTTCCGCCTTAGCTTCACGTGCGTGTGGCACGTCGTTTAATGTTTTCTGTTTCCTGCTACGTTTTAGCATTAGCTTTCCGTGCATTGGCACGCGCTTTGTTTTTCCCCTTTTTGCACCAGTGTTCTTTTGTTTTATTATATTAAAACTTATTCTTACCTGCAATCCTGCCGACTGGTAGTGTGTGCATCCACAAAGTGGCAACCCCGCGCAGCAAGTGCGCCGCGAAGCGTGACAATATCAATGATGAAATATTAACATTGCAACACATGCCAATATGGCCGGTTTAGTTTACTAAATTACAATTTTAAATTTCCTGCAGAGTTTCTTGTTTAAAACGTTGCGTAATGATGACGTGTGTTTGTGACGTTTCGGGTTAGAGGGGACATATTAGCCCAGCACCACTTACGGCTAAAAGTTGTCTCTTTTCAATTTGGACAACTGTGTTGCTGAATCTTTTGCAATTTGTTTAATTAATAATGGAGACTATAAAGAACAATGATGTTGGTGGAAAGCGGTGGATTGCAGCTGTCTTTTGCACAGAGACACAGCCGGTGTTTCTTTGTTTGTTGTGAAGCTTTAACACAGAGCGGTCAAGCGAACATGTTTCTCTATGTCAACCAGCATGTTTTTGGATGGGAAAATTGTGATATATATCTTACCGGAGACATCAGTGGATTATTCGTCCTCCTGCAGTAGCTGTCAAAAAGGCTGCTATGAGCTTGGCTCCTCGGCTTCTCTCTGAGACACTGGCGTGTTCACCGCAGTCATCCGACCTCGAGGTATGTCTTTACAATCTCACTAAAACACTATTAAAACAATAAGCAGATAAGGGATCTTCCAGAATTATCATTGTAAATGTGTCTAATTACATCTGAAACGCTCACACTGCCGCCACCCAGAGCCGTCGCTTTTTATTTAATTAGATTTTTTAAAAAAATTTTCTAGTCCTTCACTATCAATATCTTTAGCCACAAATCTTTCATCCTTGCTCAAATTAATGGGGAAATTGTCGTTTTGTCGGTCCGAATAGCACTTTTTGTTGGTGGCTCCTATTATAAACAATGTGAGGATGTGAGGAGCCCTCACACGGGTGACGTCATCGTCTGCTACTTCCGGTAAAGGCAAGGCTTTTCTATTAGCGACCAAACTATCGTCGATGTTCTCTACTAAATCCTTTCAGCAAAAATATGGCAATAACGCAAAATGATCAAGTATGACACAGAGACTGGACCTGCTCTCTCTGTTTAAATAAGAACATCTCTTTTCAGTAGGCCTTAAAAAAAAAAAAATGTCACTTTCGAAAAAAGTCACATTAGGTAGTAGTCTAAAATATAATTCACCTGTTCACAACATTTGGTACACCTGCACATTCGCCAATCGATTTGGAGACGCATAAAAGACAGCTGATTTTACCAGCATTTATGTTATTAAGCAAGTACAAAGATCAGATGAAAATAATACTTTGTCTTACCTTTTTGGTATTTTATGTTTGGCGTAAAGCAGAGGGGTAGGGGCTCCTTCCTCTCTGGCTGAGAGTTTTAGTTAATAAGTACATCTATCTCACTGTGACGTCATGACATAGCCAGACAGAGGCATCCAAAACTGCTTGCCATCTCATGCCAAAATGCATTACCTTCATAAATTGACACTTTGGCATTGGTTAACACGAGAGTCCAACATTGTTACAAGATAAGTAAGTCAGAAATGGCAAAATTCATCATAGGTCCCCTTTAATTATTATGTAAATGTTCTTTTCATGGCCTGCATAGGGTGTGGATGATTAAGTTAAAGTTAAAGTCCCAATAATTGTCACACACACACGAGGTGTGGCAAAATTATTTTTTGCATTTGACCCATCACCCTTGATCATCCCTGGGAGGTGAGGGGTGCAGTGAGCAGCAGCCCGAGAATCATTTTTGGTGATTTAACCCCCAATTCCAACTATTGATGCTGAGTGACAAGCAGCATCAATGACCTGTGGAATATTAATAATTGAATATTATTATTTTTTTTCAAATTAAATCAACTGAAAGTGAATAGTAAATAACACAAATATATCCGAAAATATTACATTCCTCTTTGATTATTTTATTTTTTTACTGGTAATATCTAATTTTAAGGAGCAGTGACAAGCAACAAAAAATATTTATTTCTGGTGTTTAAGGTAATTTAAATTGATATTTTGAATCATATTCATGGCTGAAAAGATTGTAACAAAAATATATATATTTTACAGGTAATTTTTTTCGTGCATTTATTTCATTTTATGTACCGTTAACGCAAATGGCATAAATTCAGTGGCATGAACTCGATTTTCTATTTAAGCGACTAAGAATGAATTATGACAGACACCGTTTTTCTTATTTGTCTTACCATACTACTTACTAAATGACGGCAACACGTTATGACACAGAATTAGTGCGGAATTTCAAGATTAGCCAGGATTTTGTCAATTTTGCCTGAAGGAGCAACGCTTAGGGGAACCCACAGCACAGGTTAAGAAGTAGTAATGTTGTTAAAGAGCCCAGAAAATTGTGAAAGGAAGTACAATGTGATCTAGTAATGTAACAGGAACATTTGGGATAAAAGCAGGATTGGCAGAGAGGGATGGATGAAAACAGTAGGTATTGTTTTAATCCTGTCAGTGGGACCCATGTAATCCGTTGTCAACATCACAGAAACAGGTAGATATTTTTGTTTTTATGGCTAATCCCTGGTTTTACAGCCATTATGTCCATGGTGGTACATTGGTGGCACATACTCTGCATCCAAAAACCACAGCAAACACCTTTTTTCAATAGCTATGGACACAGAGACAAACAACAATCAATTTATGCCTTTTTAGCACTACGTTAAGGGGCTGGAGCTTAACCAAGATTGTTCGGTGTGAGGCAAGAGCACCCAGGAATGTCACAAATCAAATCAAATTGTAAAAAAATAATGGCTTTTAAGACTGTACATTTAGAAACGGACTTGCTGGCATACTTCATCCACACAAATAATCCCATCATAGAGCGAGTAGACTGATAACTTATTTTTATTATCTTCCATCAGATATTTACACATCCTGTCTCATAGTCTCAAAGTTTGATATCTGTCTGGTGTCTGAAATAAACAATGAATAAGAATGGAGATTGAAATCTGGGTTTCTCTGCTTAGGCTGCTGCCCCTGCGACTCGACCTGTAGTAAAGCGCAAGAAGATGGATGGATGGATGGATAAGAATTGTGTGCTGGCTTAACAAGTACATGTTGGTTTAGTTTAGCTTCATCTTGATCGAGTTAGCAAATCAGCCAGCAGGTAGCATCACATACTTTACAATCACAACAATTCTCCACAAATAAAGTCATCACTCGTTTACCGCAGGCCTGACCATGGTTGACAAATTACTGTTGAATCATGATTTCTTATTATTAAAATTAATATTTCCATAGTTACAATATGAACAAAAACCATACAACTTATGAACTTCAATATACTTTTTTAAACATACCGTATTTTTCGGACTATAAGTCGCAGTTTTTTTTCATCGTTTGGCAAGGGGTGCGACTTATACTCAAGAGCGATTTATATGGGAAATTATAAACACATTACCGTAAAATATCATATGATATTATTTAGCTCATTCACGTAAGAGACTAGACGTATAAGATTTAATAGGATTTAGCGATTAGGAGGGACAGATTGTTTGGTAAATGTATAGCATGTTCTATGTTATAGTTATTTGATGATGCGCCGTTGTCCTGGACTTGTGCCTGCATTCCATCATGGAATTCACGGACCATGTTTATGAAAATGTTTGAGCAGCCAAACTTGGCCATGATCTTCCAGAGGCCCGCTCGGCTGACAGTGTCGAAGGCCTTCGTCAGATCTACAAAGGTGGAGTATAGAGTGACGTTCTGTTCTCGGCACTTCTCTTGGAGTTGGCGAGCGGCGAAGATCATGTCGACTGTACCACTACCCTGCCTGAATCCACATTGGCTCTCCGGTAGGAGGTCTTCGTGTTCAAGATGTTCCGTCAGGCGGTTTAGCAGAATTCTGGCCAGGATCTTTCCTGCTACAGACAGCAGAGCAATACCGCGGTGGTTGTTGCAGTCCTGCCGGTTGCCCTTGCATTTGTATAAATGGACGATGGAGGCGTCTTTGAACTCCTGGGGCAGCTTCCCTTGGTTCCACATGGTGCAGAATAGGGCTACCAGTTGTTTGGTCAGAGGTGGCCCACCAGCTGTGTAAATTTCTGCTGGAATCGCATCAGCACCAGGTGCTTTGGCATTTGGAAGTCCACTGATGGCTTTGGTGACCTCAACTTCCGTTGGTGGTTCATCAAGGGAGGTGTTGACAGGGACTTGAGGGAGGGGTGCAATCACTTCCTCATTAATGGCTGAGGGGCGGTTGAGAACACAGTGGAAGTGCTCAGCCCAGCGCTCAAGGATCTTCTCTCTGTCTGTGACCAGTGTGCTGCCATCAGCACTGAGGAGAGGGGAAGATCCTGATGTTGTGGGCCCATAGATCGCCTTGAGGGTGCAATAGAACTTCTTGCCGTCATTCTGGTCTGCATAGTACTGAATCTCGTCAGATTTTCGGCAGAGCCAGTCGTCCTGCATCCGACGCAGCTTTCGCTGGATGGTTACTTTGATGTTCTTGAGAGCAGACTGTTTTTGAGAGGATGTTGGATCGCTGAGCTGGGCTTTGTGCAGACGATGTTTCTCCTGGAAAAGATCTCCGATGTGATCATCATTCTCATCAAACCAGTCCTGTTGCCTGCGGGCTGTAGATCCTACTGAATTGAGAGCAGCAGTGTAGACGGTGTCTCTGAACGCAGCCCAGTCCTCCTCGAGGTTCCCAGAGGGTTTCAGGTCCTGCAGTTTCCATGTGGAAAATGGGAGTCAAACAAGGGTGTGTTCTGGCACCCACTCTGTTTAGCATGATGTTCTCAGCCATGCTGACAGATGCTTTCCGGTCTGGGGATATGGGGATAGACCTGTGCTACCGTACTGATGGCAAGCTGTTTAATCTGCGAAGACTCCAGGCAAAAACAAAAGTAAAGACCACCAAGGTTCACGACTTCCTCTTTGCAGACGACTGTGTACTGAATGCTTCCAACGAGGTGGAAATGCAACTGATCATGAACAGCTTCGCCACAGCATGCTCAGACTTTGGACTCACTATCAGTACAAAGAAAGCAGAGGTGATGCATCAACCCGCTCCTGGAGACCAGTACACTGAGCCCCTCGTCAGCGTGAATGGTGAGGACCTCAAAGCTGCTGAAAAGTTTGTCTACCTGGGTAGCACCTTGTCACGCATGGGCAACATCGACGAGGAAGTCACGCATAGGATAGCGCATGGAAGTGCTGCATTCGGCCGACTCCGCAGTTCTGTCTGGGAGCGCAGAGGGCTCAGCCTACGGACCAAACTAAAGGTCTATCGTGCTGTTGTCCTACCTGCCCTGCTGTATGCCTGTGAGACCTGGACTGTATACAGCCGGCATGCTAAACAACTTAACGCCTTCCACATGAGATCCCTCAGGAAGCTGCTCAATATCAGGTGGCAGGACAAGATCCCAGACACTGAGGTGCTCCACAGGGCTGAGATGGATAGCATCTATGCCATCCTCAAGCGTTCCCAGCTGAGATGGGCTGGCCATGTCCGCCCTATGTCAAACGAACGCCTACCAAAAAGGCTTCTGTACGGTGAACTGCACCATGGAAAGCGCTCACACGGCGGACAGCGGAAACGCTTTAAGGACACCCTAAAAACCAGTCTCAAGGGCTGTGGTCTGGACCCAGAGACCTGGGAAGCCGTTGCCCAACACCGTTCAAACTGGCGCTCTGCAGTCTGGCATGGTGTAGCAGACTTCGAGGAAAAACGGATCCATGAAGCCAAACAGAAGCGACAGCTACGCAAGACAAGAGACTGTTCCTCCCTCTCAGCCAGCCAACCCCCAGCCATAACCTGCCCTCACTGCAGCCGGTCATTCCGTGCAAGGATTGGCCTCATCAGCCATCTTTGCACACACAAATCAACGTGAAGTCACCCGGTCATCTTTGAAAATGAAGGACGAACATGATATATATTTGAATGACTCTTACCATAATATGTTATGTTTACATACCAGGCAACATCTCAGTTGGTTATTTATGCGTCATATAACGTACACTTATTCAGCCTGTTGTTCACTATTCTTTATTTATTTTAAATTGCATTGCCTTTCAAATGTCTATTTTTGGTGTTGGGTTTTATCAAATACATTTCCCCAAAAAATGTGACTTAAACTCCAGTGCGACTTAGTTTTTTTCCTTCTTTATTATGCATTTTCGGCAGGTGCGACTTATACTCCGGAGCGACTTATACTCCGTAAAATGTGGTAATTAGAGCCCCTGAAAGATGAAATAGCACTCCTTTTACCCAAAACTTAAACTTGTTTCACTGACTATAGTAGCCTTGAGTTCTACTGTAGATTACAGTACTTACTGTTAGCCCAGAGGATCCTCCAAGTCTCATTGCTATGGTTGTCACCCGGCCACTACACCAAAACCACCATTTGGAAATACTTTGTCACATCCTGAGTAATTCTTCCAAAGTAGGGGTCCCAAACTTTTTGACTCGGCCGGATGTTGATGCGCAGTGTCTCGGGGAAGTCGACGGCAGCTGTACGGGAGGCAGAAGGTCAGCTGATTTCCGGTAAGTGGCGACTTTTTAACCACAATTTTCTCACCGAAACCTGCTGGTTGACATGTAGTCGGGATCCATTTCCGCTCTGATCCATAGGAAAGTTTCACTTCCGTGAATTTTAAACAAGGAATCACCGTGTGTTTGTGTGGCTAAAGGCTAAAGCTTCCCAACTCCGTCTTTCTACTTTGACTTCTCCAATATTAATTGAACAAATTGCAAAAGATTCAGCAACACAGATCTCCAAAATACTGTGTAATTATGCCGTTAAAGCAGACGACATTTAGCTGTGTGTGTGCGCAGCGCTCATATTCATAACAGCCCGTGACGTCACGCGTACACGTCATCATTCCGCGACGTTTTCAACAAGAAACTCCCGGAAAATTAAAAATTGAAATTTACTAAACTAAAAAGGCCGTATTGGCATGTGTTGTAATGTTAATATTTCATCATTGATGTATAAACTATCAGACTGTGTGGTGGGTAGTAGTGGGTTTCAGTAGGCCTTTAATGTCATGATTTTAATAGTCCGGCCCGCGTGTGCTCAGATTTCCCTCCATGCGGCCCCTGAGCTCAAATGATTTGGACACCCCTGAGTACTATATCACAGTATGTGTAACAGCTGCAGCAAAAAGAGGGGAGTATAAAATAGAGAGTAGATCCAGCAGAAAATAGACATTATAAACACAAAGAGAGGTAGAAGCGGTCCGACACATTAAAAAAAAACAAAAAAAAACATGAGACTTCCCACGGGCCGAATTTTGGTCGCTGGCGGGCCGTAGTTTGGGGACCACTGCTCTAAGGCCTTGTTCATACTGCAGGACAATTTTGATTGTTTGGCCCATAAGGGACCTGTATCAGATTTCCTCATGTCAGTGTGATCAGTGTAATTCCAAATTTAATAAATCAGACTCAGGCCTCTTTAGCATACTTGCCAACCTTGAGACCTCCGATTTCGGGAGGTTGGGGGCGTGGTCGAGGGTGGGGTGGGGGGCGGGGCGGGGTTAAGAGTTGAGAAGTATATTTCCCGCTAGATTCTTAAATTCACCAAGTCAAGTATTTTATATATATATAAATAAATAAATAAATGGGTTGTACATGTATATATATATATATATATATATATATATATATATATATATATATATATGTATATATATATTTTAGCCTTAGTTTGTATGTATATATATATATATATATATATATATATATTCATATAAGAAATGTATATATATATATATATATATATATATATATATATATATATATATATATATATATATATATATATATAAAGAAATACATGAATTTCAGTGTTATATATACATACACACATGACACTCATCTACTCATTGTTGAGTTGAGGGTTGAATATTCCATCCTTGTTTTTCTAACCATATGCATGTACACTAGACGGCAGTATTGTCCCGTTTAAGAGTGTCACAACACACTGCTGTTTGGCAGACAAACTGCTTTAGGTAGACAAATTCGGACAGCTGTTATTGTGTGTTATTTTACCACGCTGGGAGGACGATAATGAAACTGCCTAACAATAAACCCACATAAGAAACCAAAAACTCGCCCTTGATCATTCTACAGTTATAACGTCATTGGGCAGATACGCTCTTTGTGCACGTCACTCAGGTCCGCATTGAGCTGGAGGGAGGCGTGGCCTCCAGTTTCGCCTGAATTTCGGGAGAAAATTTGTCCCGGGAGGTTTTCGGGAGAGGCACTGAATTTTGTGAGGGTTGGCAAGTATGCTCTTTAATATGTGACTATAAATCAGATATGCTTGCGATGCAACTGCAGGCTCAACGCTCGAGACCTGTTCAAAGGCTTCCTTATTGTCCGTAGTCCAGTAGACATTCTTTGTGCATGTTTTACATACACGTGTTTGTCTATCTTAAACATTCATTTATGTTCCATCACATTTGTGAACTGTTGAGAGTGAGCTATAGCTCTTTTTTTTTGTTGGTAAATGAGAAGCGATGAAAGATTATCATTATCTCTAACATATAAGTGCTGCCTCTTTGCTAGGGTCAGCATTGCAAATGAAAATGTTCTTAATTGTATGACCCTGGACTAGGGTTGTACGGTAGTATAGTAACGCGATACTAATTAATAATTTTAGCTACTATATCGCCTCTGAAACATACCGGTCCCGCACCATCCCGCGCCCGCATCGTCCTCACGTCATGACATTGCTGGCTTACGAGCAGACAAGCATGTTCAGTAGCACACAATCACAGCGTACTTACAAGCAGACACAGTGTGTAGACAAAAAAAAAGGAAAACGGACGCATTTTAGCTTAAAAAACGAAAGACAAAGGTAAAGTTATAACAATGAAACGCCCTCAGGAAGAGTTGCTTTAAGACATGGCTATCTAGCTAGCGGCTAACGTCCATCCGCCGTCGGTAGTGTTTTAGCTAACTTCGAAATCACAGTGGCGCAGTGGGATAATGGCCGTGCGCAACCAGAGGGGCCCTGGTTCAAATCCCACCTAGTACCAACCTCGTCACGTCCGTTGTGTCCTGAGCAAGACACTTCACCCTTGCTCCTGATGGGTGCTGGTTGGCGCCTTGCATGGCAGCTCCCTCCATCAGTGTGTGAATGTGTGTGTGAATGGGTGAATGTGGAAGTAGTGTCAAAGCGCTTTGAGTACCTTGAAGGTAGAAAAGCGCTATACAAGTACAACCCATTTATCATTTAATCCTTGTCTCCATGGTAACAAATAAAGTAAGTTTCTTACAAGTATCATCCCTGCAGGACGAGGAATAGCTAAACATGCTTCACTACAAACCGTAGCTCTCTGGCATCAAAATGTAAACAAACGCCATGAGTGGATCTACACCTGACATCCACTGTAGTGATACCAAATACAAGCACCTATCTAGTCGATACTACTATGATAACATCTATATTTGTTGGCATCACAACATCTTCTTTCGTTGTTTTAAAATATATATTGTGTTTATAAACTCAGGAACTATGTCCCTGGACACATGAGGACTTTGAATATGACCAATGTATGATCCTGTAAAGTTAAATAGAATAGAATAGAAAGTACTTTATTGATCCCTGGGGGAAATTCAGCACCACAGTTCGCTCACAATAAACAATAATAATAATAAATAATATATGACATATATTATATATATAATATATGAATAATATAAATATATTCTACTTATATTCTACATTAAAGTGCAGTCAAGAAAGAAAATATGCATTATACAGTCTGATGGCTGTCGGTATGAAGCCATCAGACTGTATAATGCATACGTTTCTTCTTAATTACTTAAATGTTATTGGTACTTATTAAAGTACCAGTAATTGTCACACACACTATGTGTGGTGAAATTTGTCCTCTGCATTTGACCCAACCCCTTGATCACCCCCTGGGAAGTGAGGGGAGCAGTGGGCAGTATCGGTGCCGCGCCCGGGAGTCATTTATGGTGATTTAACCCCCAATTTCAACCCTTGATGCTGAGTGCCAGGCAGTGAGGCAATCGTCCTATTTTTTTTATAGTCTTTAGTATGACTAGGCCGGGGTTTGAACTCCCAACCTACCGATCTCAGGGCGGACACTCTAACCACTAGGCCACTGAGTAGGTAACTACTTTGTATCGGATTGATACCCAAATTTGTGGTATCATCCAAAGCTAATGTAAAGTATCCAACAACAGAGGAATAAGTGATTATTACATTATCACATAAGTGTAGACAGAGGCATGTCAAAAGAGAAATTAAGCAATTATTAACAGTAAATAAACAAGTAGATTAATAATTAATTTCGCGATATTGCCATATTTTTGCTGAAAGGATTTAGTAGAGAACATCAACAATAAAGTTCGCAACTTTTGGTCGTTAATAAAAAAGCCTTGCCTTACCGGAAGTAGCAGACGATGTGCGCATGACGTCACGGGTTGTAGGGCTCCTCACTTCCTCACATTGTTTATAATGTGAGCCTCCAGCAGCAAGAGCTATTTGGACCGAGAAAGCGACAATTTCCCCATTAATTTGAGCGAGGATGAAAGATTTGTGGATTAGGAAATTTATAGTGAAGGACTAGAAAAAAAAATTAAAAAATAAATAAGTAAAGTTTAAAAAAAAAAAGGTGATTGCATTGGGAGCGATCCAGATGTTTTTAGACACATTTACTAGGATAATTCTGGGAAATCCCATATTTTTCTATTGTGTTGCTAGTTTTTAAGTGAGTTAAATAGTACCTGATAGTCGGAGGGGTGTGGTCACGGGTGTGTTGACGCCAGTCTCTGAGGGAAGTCACGAAGCTGCAGCAGGACAGAAGCTCCGCTGATCTCCGGTAAGAGGCGACTTATTACCACAATTTTCTCACTGAAAAACATATTCGCTTGACCACTCTGATCCATAATAAAGCTTTACCTCCGGGAATTTAAACAAGGAAACACCATGTGTTTGTGTGGCTAAAGGCTAAAAGCTTCCCACCTCCATCTTTCTACTTTGACTTCTCCATTATTAATTGAACAAATTGCAAAAGATTCAGCAACACAGATGTCCAAAATAATGTGTAATTGCGCGATGAAAAGAGACGACTTTTAGCCATAAGTGGTGCCGGGCTAATATGTTCCCTCCACCCAATAACGTCACAAACACGCGTCATCATACGTGTCATCATTCCGCGACGTTTTCAACAGGAAACTCCGCGGGAAATTTAAAATTGTAATTTAGTGAACTAAACTGGCCGTATTGGCATGTGTTGCAATGTTAATATTTCATCATTGATATATAAACGATCAGACTGCGTGGTCGGTAGTAGTGGGTTTTAGTGGGCCTTTAATAATGTTGACAAAATAATAGAATGATAAATGATACAATATGTCACTGCATACGCCAGCAGACTAAATAGGAGCCTTTTTTTTTTTTTTTACGTAAAAGACAAGTTGTCTTGTACGTTCACTATTTTATTTAAGGACTTAACTGCAATAAGAAACATATGTTTAATGTACCCTAAGTTTTTTTGTTAAAATAAAGCCAATAATGCAATTTTTTTGTGTTCCCCTTTATTTAGTAAAGTATAGAAGTAATTTTGGTATCGGTACCAAAATATTGGTATCCTTACAACACTACCCCTGACAAATAAATGTCGAATAAATACATTATAATACCAGGGTGTACCCTGCCTTCTGCCCGAAACGCAGCTGAGATAGGCTACAGCGACCCCCCGCCACCCCGAAAGGGACAAGCAGTAGAAAAGGGATGGATGGATGGTAACGAGGAAGTTAATGTTTATATTCTACATTACCCGGAAGACTTAGCGCCGTAGGGG